>NC_056743.1:715396853-715451853 GCF_019279795.1 Protopterus annectens | reverse complement strand
CATACTACTCACCAACATGGGGGGGGGGGTCACTGCACTCCCACTTACCACCTGGAAAGTTTGAATCCTAAATCAGTCTTGTTCAAAGTAGCTATTGGACCCAACACCCCCACAGGAGCAAAAAAAAACTAAAAACATGCTTCCAATGCACCCTGGTGGACCTAAAGTATAAACAGGTTATATAACAAGAGAGCACTCACTCTGCAGAGGAAGAGTTTCCTCCACAGCTTGAATAAGCAAATCAGAAATCTTGTAAAGTCCTTTAAAGTGAACTGTGAAGCTAAAATAGCATTCCTGGCTAAGGATAATCCTAAGGCATTCTTTAACTACATCCAGAATCTAAAACGGAATGCCCAGCTATGTGTTGAAATGGTATTGGATGACAACACCCATACTATAATTTAGGAAGTGGCACCAAATCTGTCAGCAAGCAGGTTAACAAGCTTTACCCCCATGTCCCCACCAGCATTACCCTAAAGCATACGTGACCCCAATCTTCTGCAACGTATTTCTACAGATCATGTCATATCTTTGTTCTCCAATGTCAAAAACAAGGCCTCAGTGGGATCAGATAACATCCCAGGTTACTAAGCAATCTAAAACAGAACCTAGCAGACTCGCATGACATTTTGTTTAACCAATTCTAAGAACTGGCTTTGTTCCAACAGAGTGGATAACAGCAAGAGTAATCACTTTGCACAAAGCGGGGTCCATGAACTGATCCTGGGAGCTATAGACCCATAAGTCTAACCAGCCTCATCTGTAAGGCCATGATAAGAATCATCACAGACCTTAACAATGAAGATGACCTTTGAAACTCTAGGCCCAACCCAGTTGTACTTTAAGGGTAGATCATGCTTGTTAAACCTAGTAGACTTCTTTGAGAATCACCAAAGACCTGGATGAAGGTACGGCATTGCATACTGACTGTCTTGATCTGACGAAGGCTTTTGATACTATCTTTCACTCTGGTCTCATTGAGAAGCTCTCCAGCTGGATATCAACCCTTACATTACCAAATGGGTAGCCATTTCGTTCACTGACAGAACACACACTGTCAAAGTTGCTGACTCCACCTCTACCAGTTAACCACTCACCAGAGGCTTACCAAGGGATGTGTGTTGGGTCCTTTACTGTTTGGAATCTATTTCTGGGAAGTCCAGGCTAAAGTAGGTCATCTTTGGTTTACCAAGTTCACTGATGATTGCAAATTGGATGCAATCATTAAGTCCCCCAGTGATGTTAACATATTGCAGGAGGGACCAACACAGCCAAATGATTTGGTGCCAAAGTCATGGTCAAAAACTAAACACAAAAAGGTGCATTATCCCCTTTGGCAGGAATTCTCCTGCTTATTGCAATATTGACCGCACCTCCTTAAGTTCAAGCACAATGGTACGAGATTTGGGAACAGGTTGAGATCAATCTCTGAACTTTGACCACCCAGTTTCCACAGTGGTAAGGAAAGACTTCTGTGTTGCACGTAAGTGTGGGCATCGCATCCAGGTCTAAGGATGTTATAACTCCACTATGCTCAACCCTCATCAGACAATTAATGGAATACAGTGTTCCATTTTGCATGTACCTCCTTAGACAACTGCATCTGCTGGAAAGACCACAGAGGTTTCTCACCAAGAAAATACAAGGCCTACAAAACATGACCTACAAGGATAGACTGAAAGCCTTGTCGTTATACTCTATATCTTGTATGCTGCTGAGAGGTGACTTGTGCATGGCCTACAGGGCAGTGTCTAAGCCTATTGTGATGGAAATGCTGCACCTCCACAAGTTGAATGGCACAAGAGTCACTCTACAGATCATAGTGTAGTCTGTGATATAAGTAGAACATGCTGAAGGGAGAGAGAGATCTCTCATAGATTTTCACTACTCTGGAATAAGCTTCCAGTTTTCATGAAACAGAGCTCCTCACTGACCATATTCAAGTGCAGCCTAGACAAATTGATGGGATAGTGCAAATTCACCCTGGGCATGCCACCCATGTCCCTCATGGACAAGGGTAGTCTGTGCTGATGGTAGACTCTCTCTGCAAATTGGTTCCATCTAACCAAGGAAAATTGGGGCAACTCTAGGTTAACATGACTAGGCTTGTAAGGGCTCCAGAGATTCTAGCTAATAACAAATGTTGGGAGGTCAGGGTTAGATTAATGGACAGGTGAGGAAATGTATTTAGTGTTGCTTATTGGATGATTGTGTTATATCTATGACGTATGTAGATGGTACTGCTAGGGGAATGCTTGTTTTCTACAAAATGTGTAGGGTTAGAGTTGGTGTAGTAGTGAATGAATCTGTCATCTCTATAGATGTAAATATTGGACATATATATATATATATATATATATATATATATATATATATATATATATATATATATATATACATATATACATACATATATATATATATATATATATATATATATATAATATATATATATATATATATACATATATATATATATATATATATATATATATATATATATATATATTATATGCTGCTTAGTTTGACGAGTTATTGTATCTGTTGGGATTACTGTATAAAAATACAAACTTTATTACTGCATGTTTTTCTTAATCTGTGTGCAGTAATTTTGTCATTTGTTGGGATTATCTGTATGTTGTGATTGTTGTTGGAATGTCCAATATTTGTGCAACAATAACAGGTACCTTTTTATTAGCTTCTCTGTCAGGTCTCAAGTAATTTGTCTAAATTTCTTGCTCCTGGTTTGCATTCTTGAATTATTTTGTAGCCAGACATATCTGATGTAACTGAATGTGACCGTAGTTTTGTTGTCTCTGCCTTTCTGGACCAGGCAATGGTTAAAAGGCCCCTTGGGCAAATCTACCTACGTGATTAAAAAATGTACAATAAATGAAATGAATACATATGTGAACAGAGTGTGATGGCAGTAGCCATCCCTACAAGTATGGTACTAGGCTAGATTGTGTAAATGTTCATGCCATTGCCTTGAATATGTAAATTATATAGCTAGCTAGACTGCTGCTAAAAGGTTCATACAGGCTTGTGCATGAACCTCTGGAGCAGATAAAGAACTGGCAGAAGGCATTCTGTAGTAAGATACCATCTCTCATGACAATTGTTTTGCTTATAGGAAAAAATGTGAGGTTTGGAAATACAAATACCTACTAGTGCTTTAGCAGTATACATTTTTAACACGCGTTATTGGAGACAAAATGTCCAGAGTGACATTGACCTCGAGTTTCACATGCTTATATTTATTGTCACACTACAAAACCATGCGTTTATCACTTAATCGACTTTTTAGTATCCAAGATTTGAATAATGTCAGGTACTACAAAAAAATACCAGAGGTGTATAGCTTTTACCAAATGCAGACTTAGCTGCCCACAGACCACTTCTGTTGAACTGCAGTAATATAAAAAAAGGTTGTGCCCTGGATCTGGAAGGTTACTAGACTATGCATTAATCTTTTTTTTCCTGAAGATGAAACAAATGGTTCTCTTGTGAATATTAATGTTTTAGAGTCATAAATAAACATTAACAAAGTCTTCAGCTTCCAAAGTTAAGCATTCCAAGCAGCTGTCTCCCAAGTACAAATTAATTCATCACTGTTTCCACATCTCATATGTTGCTTATTCCTCTCATGCCAGTACCCACATGTCCACTACCTGCTTTGAAAGAGATTGGTTGATTCCATTCCTATAAAGTCTTTCTTGACTAGCGGCATATTAAAATCACTGGGATGCTAGCATTTATTATCTACTTTAATTCAGTAATTCACATGTCAACATCAAGTAAGAGGCAATGTGGTTTCACTGAGATTAAATGATATAACTTGATGTGCAGAGAGGGCAGCCTTGAGTTCATTTTTAGTTTGTCGCATGGTCAATAGGGTGGTGCAAGAAGGAACACTGTTTGTTGCCCGCTGCAATTTTGTCAAGAGTGACATCACTAATAATCAGACATTACCAGTGGGTCATGAAACTAAGAAATGAATGTGCAGCAGTAAAAATCCACATGCTTGCAAACTAAAATACTTTTCATTAAAAATAAAAAAAAAATAAAAAAAATTAATACGGATACAGGCCAAAGAAACACCCTCTAATGAAATGTTATTTATTTTGCCAACTAATGTAAATCCTCATTCTGGACAACCCTACATGTTAAATGATTTCAGACTTTTTTCTGTAGTCTTCATAGATTAGTTTTTAAATAGGACAGTTTTAAGTAGGATTAAAATGCACCACTGATATCTACTTGCTAGGTAAACAAACAGTTATTCTGATATACCTTACTGTATTATTTTTTTCCTTTCTTCCATTCTGTATTTTTCCCCTGTGCATATCAAAAATAATTACTCTCTCCTCTGGATTACATCACATTTGTTCCTCTGTGATGGGGAGTAGTCCAGAACCAGGGGCTGAGAGTAATCTAAGGGCCATTGTTAAGCCTCTTGGTGCAGAGGATTTAGGCTCTGAGCTGTTGGTAAGATTCATCATATAGGCAAGGGTACATGGTTTGATTTATTTGACCTCTATTTGTCTACTTATGACTTTGAGGAAGTCAAATGACCAGGCAGTGCTCCGAGATCGTTCCTTGAAAAGAACACGAGTCCAGTGAGTTTACCAGGTAAACAGGTAAATAATGCAGATGTGAGGGTTGCCAGTAACCCAGCTAAGATGGAATTTATGCTGGCCCTAACCCACCACACACCTGGGCAGAGGGTAAGCAATTTGTCTCAAAAGTGCCCTCCTATTCAAATACATGGCTCTATGCATTCACAATGAAAGCTACCACCTATTGTTGGCTCGGTTAGCCAAATGCTTACTGCCTAATTGTAACTTTGCATTGTAACTCCTCCCCCTGAGGGCACAGTATAGAGCATGGCCAGCTCTGAAGCATCCATTCACCTCAGAGCCACCCTGCCTGTCCCCTGATTGTGACTTTACATTTTAATCCTTCCCCTTGAGGGTACCAGGCAGAACATGTGGAGCTCTGAACCACCCTCTCACCACAGATGGGTATGCACATCTATTCCTACCAGCTCTGTTAAGTACCCCAACTGCCAGTCATTTTCTTGGTATCTGGGCCATAGTCTTGGATTTATCTCATTACAATAACAGTGCTGGTATACCTTACTGGACCATAAATATATAAGAATGGTGAGTTGTGGCAGAAATTTGTTGGGCAGCCTAGTTGATTAGGACTGATTGTAATGGTGTCACTGTTTTGTACCTAAAATACTCAGCTGTGCAGTTTGCTAATTGTAACAGTATGCTCCAAGATTAACTGTGGGGCATATCACTGTAACATATTTAACTGTTGGATATTTGACTTTGACAATATACCATTGTAAAAAGTGCTGTTCTTTTAATTTCATTTGGAGGAGGGGTATTGTTTGACCACCAGGAGATAACCTAAGTGACCATGTAATGTAAAATGTCAGTTACCTATAGCCATTCTGTTGTGCATTATTACTATATAATGGCAGTACGTTAAAAATAGATGTCTTGCCTTTTTAGAATTATGCCATTAAGTGATTCGCACTCATCTCTCTGCAATGATGCAAATACATCGGGCAGTATAGCTTCATAAACATGCCTATGGAAGAAATTATTCATTTGCACTAAGTAGCCTGAGTGTAGATTATGCCCCAGTAAATGTGGCAGCATAAATGGAAGCTGTGATCTGCTTTTAAAAGTGTAGCATTGAAAAAAAAAATAGTCCACTGAATTACATGTTTGAAAATATTTACAGGTAGTTGCATGGCAGAATCCAGATTAGTATTTTCTTTGATTCCTTTTGCTTCTAATCTTTTTCTGATTAATTCCAGCAGGAACATCACCGAAAAAGGGAAGGAGATTTTCAACAAGCAAGGATACTCTGCATCAGCCAGTTATATAAATGTATCCAATTTTAAAAGTAACGAGCAGTCATTAGCTGTACTTTTGAGCTTTAACAAAGCAAATCCATCCATACTCGATCCCTTTTTCCCATTTTACACATGGGGTCGGGGTGTCACTCCAGCAACGACAACCATATCGAGCCAAGGTGTACACCCCTGATGCAGTAGTTCATCTGTACCACTCACTTGCATGCACACTCGGACCTACGACCAATTTACAGTGTCCAATCCATTTACTGCATGTCTTGGAATGCATCAGCAAACAAAAGCCAATGGAACCATTTATGATCTTAAATGCTGGTTTATTGAAGGCTACTGTGCTAGTGCATAGAAATATCACTTTCACCATCCAGGCTTCTTCAGGATTAGAGTAGATTTCTAATATAAGGTTAAGCCTTGTGTACTTCAGCTAATCAGCTGACTTCAAATACTGTCGCATGATGTCATAAATTCAAACTAACAGCTGATTTCAAATGTCAGATGACACATCGGGCGAAGCTATTTCATGGCAGTCAAAAGAAATACACAGCATGCTTAAATCAAAAGTAATATATAAAATATATTTATAGAAAAATGTGTGCACACACACACACACACACACACACACACACACACACAGACACACAGACACACAGACACACAGACACACAGACACACAGACACACAGACACACAGACACACACATATATATATATATATATATATATATATATATATATATATATATATATATATGGATTCACTTCAGAAGATCGAATTTCCAAAATCTCGAACTACAAATAACTGAATCAAAAGCTCGAAGTTTCGAAACTCGAACTTCTGAAGGGAAGCCATTAAAACAAAAAAACCCCACAAGCTTTGAGGGGCTTCACCCCTGCACTTGCCATGGGGCTGTGCCCCCACCCCCTACTTAAATATACCAACTCCAAGATCGCTACAGTGGGGAGATGGGAAATCTCCTCTTGCTTGTATGAAGAAAACGGGAGATTTCTATACTTCCTGCCAACACCACAAAACAAATACAACATTACATACACACAAGGCATGCAACAATACTTGCCTCTGTGTGCACGTAATGTATTAAGGTAAGTAAAGTGTTATTTCTAAACACTACACACATTCGATTTATTGAAATCTCGATCATATGGTCTCGACCATATGAAATTCGAGATTTCAATAATTCGATTATGTGAAGTGTTCCCATATATATATGTATGTGTGTGTATATATATATATATATATATATATATATATATATATATAAAATATGAGAAAAACATTTTAAAAATTGTTACCATATATTTAAAACTTAAAGGTACATAAAAATACTTTATGATTTATATTAATTATATTGAGTTTAAAACTTTCCTTGTAATCAGTGTATCTGATTGTGCAAATACTTTAAATGAGGTGTTAGTGTTACTATATCATTTAGACCAGGATATATATGAGATTTAAATCTAAATTTCCATTTGAGCTCTTCTTGCTCTGTTAGTAAAGTGATGTTACCATCTCTTAGTGGTTTCTATATTATTGTTAAAAACTTAAAGGTATGTTTCTTATTCCTGGATTGCATGTGTTTATATCAAGCATTGGTTAGAATTTGTCTTTTAATATTTGAAAGATGTCCTATTCTTTCCTTCAGCTTTCTGTTCGTTTTCCATATATAATATGCTGCACATTCTGTGCATGTAGCTAGATAAACCAGTGTTTCAGAATTAGTTTCCATAACTTTGTAAACTAAATTGTTTGCCTGTTACTGGATGTATGAACAGTATTGATTGAAATATAATGAACACAATTACGACATTTGAAAGTAACTTTTTTCTGAATTTTAAAAATGAAATATTTGGATTGTTCCTTGTAGCATAACATTGTTTTAAGATTAGTTGTTCTTTTATAACTGTACATAGGGATTTTGTTCAAGGTAGACCAATATTTTTGAATAACATTCTTTATGTCTGGGGTATTTCTTTGATAAAGTAAATCTACATTTCTGAGTATTCCGGGTTGGAGAACTACTGTTTGGTAATGGATTAATAAAAATAGATCTAGTTGTATCCATGCATTTATTTATTACTTCTTCTTTGATTCTATCTACAGCTGTTCTTTTATAACCCCTAGCTCTGAATTCTTCTGCTGCAGAATTTAATTGTTCATTCATGGTGCTGTCTTTGGTGTTCAGCCTTGCTATCCTAGTAAATTGATTTTGTACAATATTTTGATAAATAAGTGGGGGATGCATGCTTGACCTGTGTAAGTAGTTCATTCTTACTGACTGTTTATGCAAAGTGGTATCAGTCTTTAACAATTCGTCTTCAGACAATGCTACATCAAGAAAAATGATATTACTGAAAGATAATTCACTTTTAAATTTTAGAAAGTCAGTGGTTTTAGTGATGTACTTCTGGAAGTCCTTAAATTCGTTTTCATTTCCATGCCAAATGATAAATCATCCACAAACCTTTTATAAAAAAAATAATGTTATGTCTATAAGGATTAAGTCATTAAGTACATATTTGTTTTCCCACTGGAACATCACTAAGTTGGCATAGGTGTTGGCACCTGGAGTTCCCGTCACCACACCTTTTATCTGATGGTATATTTTCTCTTCAAACATGAAGATGTTATTAGTGAGTACCATTTCAAGCAGTTCACAAATCACTTGAATTCGAATTTGGGTAAAGTCTGATTGCTGATGTAGAAAATCCTATATTTGTTTTATTCCATATGCATTAGAAATGACTAAATAATGAGTCCGCATCTAAGGTGGCAAAGAACAAGTCTTTGTATATGTTTGATGTGGACCATTCAGAAGGTGCTGCTATAAATGCAGTTGTTTTTAATTCAAGTATGAGCATCTGAGAAATGTTTCTCGAGTTAATGAGCTAGGAATTTAAAGATTGGTTCCATTACCCATCCATGGGAAGAAACTGTGGGTCTGAGCAGTTGAAAGGTAATTGATTTCTGCATTTTTGCAATGCTATATATAAATGGAATATTGGCATCCTGTATACTTAGTTATAAAGTTTGTTCATCTATACTTTCTCATAAGTAGTTGTAAATGTGTCTGAATTGACAAGGGGTCTATCTATAGGTTTGTAGTCTGTTTAGTAGTTGGTTCATTGTATTTATGTAGTAAGATTTATCCATGACTACAGTTCCCCCTCCCTTGTCCACTGGTTTAATGACCGTGTGTATTTTCCGTAAGAGATATGATTGCTGCATATTCTTGAATAATGAGGTTGCAAAAGTGAGAACCATGATGGTTGCTACATAGGTTATGTACATCTTGTTCAACTGCTTTTTCAAAAGCTAAGACAATGGGGTTTTGTATCGGTAAAAAAGTACTGGTTCATTTAGAGTTCATTATTTACATGTGTACTATTATTGTTTTTGAATATAACTTTACGATTGAGATTTCTGGTGAATTGTTTCAGTTCTAGCATTGTTGTCACTATATCAGTTTGTTTTAATGGTCTAGAGTTCAGTCCTTTAAGAACAGAAGGTTCTTCTGGTTTTAGAATGAAGAGAAGTTAAATACCCTATTTTCATAGGTTCTTGGATTCTCTTTTGGCTCCGTGTTGTTGGTCACTCTGTTGGTTGAAGTTCCCATTTTTTCCAAATACTCTTCCTTTTTTCCTTTGGCGTGGTATTGTGGGGAAGAGGATTTTCGCCTAGAATTGAAAAATCCAAAGTGTCCAGAGGAGCTACATTTTGCGCATCTACTACTGTGGTATAGTCTTTAAGTAGAGGGGCTTCCGTTTGTGAGTGGAATGGAATTTTTTCTTCTGCAAGTTCTACATCATGTGTTCATTGTTATCAATTATGACTGGGCCAAGAGAAGACATTCCCTATTCTGAAATTGATTCATAGTTTGTTCCTTTTTGTTTCCATTAGCCTTGATTCAAAGGCTAATTTTTTTCCTATAGATTCTTGTAGTAGAGTAGCATGTTAGTTTGTCTGAGTACTGGAATGTAAATCTGCATATGCAGTCTCTCTTTCTTTTAATTATTTCTCAGTTGGATCAAAGAAGGCAAGCATCATCTTCATGTATTTGAATAAGCAGTTCAGGTTAAATGAGCTGCCAGCATCTTATGAGATCTAGATATGTGTCCCGATAAGGGGGCTTTTTGAGATTTCTTAGCCCACTAGGGACAATTTTTCATTCTAAGTAGATAGAGAGTTTACTTTTACATGTGCATATTGCACAAGGGCAAACAGAAATTTTCCGAAAGGCAGTTTGCAAAGTTTGCAAACACTGAAAGGAAAAAGGTTTGAATGTGCGATGAGCGAATGCACAGTGAGATTCGCTCATTGCATGTTTGATATTCTGGGGTGGAGCGCACTATAACTGGGAACGGGAAATGGTTCTTTTCACTACTGTAGTGTGATCTCGATGTTAGCATAATAAAGTAGGGGGATGGGGGCTAAAGGGGAGCTTGCCCCCCTGCTTTACACTTAGGTTTTTTTTTTTTGTTCTACATTAATGTTCAAAAAACAGCGAATCTGCTTTTGATTTGCTGTTTTTCAAACATTAAGGACTGTCAATGTTTTCAGTTTTGTGGTTTTGAGTCGCTGATATGAGCATTCGAACCACTGTGATTCTAGTTTATGAAGGTAAACCTAATAAAACTTAAATGCTGCCATTGTAGTCTTCTAAAACTGAAGGTGATCTGTTTGAAATGCTGCAACTTGGCTTGATATTCTTGTGTTAGGTCATTACATAAAGTGGAGCTAGATCTGTTTTCCATGAAGTCATCCACTCCCAGTAAACACGGATTTGCTGATGCATTGATTGTGTCCATTATGGTTTTCAAAGTTCTTGTGGGAGTATTACTTGTTGAAGGAATTCCTATTCCAGGTTCATTCATGTCCACCACACCCACTGACAAAGATCAGTTAAACCAAAGTGAAAATAGTCAGTATTACTGTGGTGATAAACCCAGTTATTTAAAATTAAATACAAAAGTATCAGCAAACAAAAGCAACAGGAACCATGAACGATCTTAACAGATGCTGGTTTATTGAAGATTACTGCGCTAGTGATTAGAAATAACACTTTAACCATCCAGGATTCTTCAGGCGTAGAATAGATTTCTAATTTTAGAAGGTTAGACCTTATATAATTTAGCTAATCAGATGACTTCAAATGATGTCACATGATCTGATGAATTCAAACTAACAGCCGATTTCAAATGTTATCATATGACACATTGGGTGACGTTATTTCATGGTCGTCAAAGTGCTTAAGTAATACATATGCTAAAATCAAATGTAATAAATATATAAATTATATGAAAAAAGCACTTTGACGACCATGAAATAGCTTTGCACAATGTGTCATATGACAACATTTGAAGTCAGCAGTTAGAATTCATAGGATCATGTGACAGCATTTGAAGTCAGCTGATTAGCTAAAGTATGTAAGGCCTAACCTTATATTAGAAATCTACTCTAAGCCTGAAGAAGCTTGGATGGTTAAAGTGTTCTTTCTATGTACTAGCACAGTAACCTTCAGTAAACTACCATTTGTTAAGATAGTTTATGGTTCCAGTTGCTTTTGTTTGCTGTTAGTTTTGGATTTAATTTTAAAGAATATTGGATTTAATATGTTCTTATTGCTTATATTGGTTAGAGGCAGCCACAGTGGTTCAGCAGTTAGCATTGTTGCCTCACAACAAAAGGTTCTCCTGTTTGATTCTTGGCTAGGGTGCCTTCTGTGCAGAGTCTACATGTCCTCTCTGCAGTTGTGTTGGTTTTCTCTGGGTGCTCCAGTTTCCTCCCATATTCCAAGACAAGGCGAAAATAGTCAGTATTAGTGTGGTGATAAGTCTAGTTCTTTAAAATTAAATCCAAAAGTATACACAAACAAAAGCAACTGGAACCATGAACAATCTTAACGATTGCAAGTTTACTGAAGGTTACTGTGCTAGTACATAGGTCAGATCTGTACATAATATGACAGTTCAGCTTGGTACACCTGTATAAGTTATTGTAGGTTGTTTTGATCATAGCATGTTGGGTGTGTGTATATATATATATATATATATATATATATATATATATATATATATATATCCATTAACTTTTAATCCTGATATGATGTCCGTTTTGGAAATGCAACAACTAGTAATTGAATTTACCTATAGACTGACACTGTAATTGAAGAGTGTGTTGTTTAACTGTAAGACAGCTTTGTTATAAATACTGTTTGGTTTGGTTAAGGAAGGGGGTGAGATTTGAGATGTGCATGAGAGTGTTTAGCTAGGCTCCCCTTTAAAACACTTTATGCATTTTTTTTGGGGGGGGGGACTTTCAAACAGGTTTTTGACAAAATGGGCTCTTGATTATATGGCAAAAATCTGATACTACATGTGCAGTTTCTAGTATCTTAACTGATCATCTGCGATTCATTTTATAATGTGATGCAGACTGATGCTACAGATAAGCATCCTGATTTGACTAGATTGTTTTGTAGTGTTAATGTTTTGAAATGCACTGAAAATGTTAAGTGAATTGGACATGAATAGAATGTTATCTTTAACAAAATTATATCTAGAGTATGTGAAGCAGATTTACCATTATTCTGTTTATAGTGATGAAATAATTCCATAAATGGATGATTTAAAATATTTGAAAGATGAGACATTTTAAAAAAAATGCAGTAAATATGACAAAGGTTTCTGTATATTCAACTGTTAGATGTGAATAAAGATAAGACATGGTATGTTATAAGAAGTTAGTCAAGAACATAAGAACAACAACAAAACAACTGTAGAAACAGCAAAATAAAAATCCAATTCCTGGTGCAGAGTGAATGAAAAACGGTGCAGCAGCTCGAACAGGACAGGAAAACTTTTATTGAAATGACACAATTCCACAGGTTCAAATCCACAGGTTAAGCGCTTTCATCTGTTCAATATACAGACTTCCTCAGAACCAAGATAATCCATCACCAACACTCTTTATAAATCCAATTTGGCGCCAAAATTTTAAATATCTTTATAAAGCCTTAAAGAGACATTCTACTATTCCTCTCATACACAAATCTAATACATAACATTTGTCTAAACTGTTTATCTAAAACACTTGATTCAAATGTTTGTGAGCTATATAAATAAATGAAAATTATACTTATAAAAATGTATAAAAATGTATATATAAAACTAGTATACATTATATAAATATATAAATATATAATTATAAATGTTAAAGATGCTCTAAAAGATTTACATAATTGATACAATATGATATTAAAAATTCAATATAATTTAGACTAGTGTGTGTGTGTATATATATATATATATATATATATATATATATATAAAATAAATTAATAGTTAATATGTGTACATATGTAGAAAAAAGTCTTAAAGGGTATATAATATTGAAAATCATGTTGGAAATATATACAGCAAATCTGATGTATTGGGTGTACTAAAACAAATAACAAAACAACAACATAATTAGCCAAGAATGAGAAATGGTTTCATACTAATACTGTAATTAATGCCTGGAAAACTTGTGGCATCTGTAAATATCTGCCACTTACTTTCCATCATAGCCAAGTACACTTTCCAATTCCCCCACAAACACTGCTTTCAATATGTTCTAAAATGGAAAATTTGAAATAATGTTGGTTTCCTTTGCTAAATATATGTTTGTACAAAGCATTCTTCATATCTTTAGTCTGAATCTTATAATAATGTTCATATATTCTTTTTTAAAATTCCTCTCCGTCTTGCCTATGTAGAATGCTGGGCATACAACACATTTTGCAAGATATATTACTTGTCTAGTGTTACAATTTCCTACCTTACTTTTTATATGTGTCTTATTGATATTATCCAACCTAAATCGCACCTCTTCATTGATGTATTTACATTGGTTACAAGAGCCACATTTTGAAGTTCCCTTAGAATTTGACTTATATTTCACTGTGTGTGTTGTCTTAGAGTAACTTTTTAATATTAGGGGCTGTTTTAAATACATATATGGGATATTTACCTAATGTAATACCTATACTTTCTGTTATAGTAATCAAATCCCAGTGTCTATTTAGTATTTCTTTCACATGGTTAGCGTATGGTGTATACATAATTACACACACTCTTCTAAAAGTTTCTAATGTAGTGTCCTTCCTACCAATATCCTTGTCCCTTTCGCTTGACATACCTAACAATGGTAAATACTTGGTACCCCATTGTTGTCTCACATAGCCTGTGACATCTTTTAGCATAGAGGTAGGATATCCCCTACTTCTAAACATATTGTATAGTAAATCCATTTCCTCTTCCATTATATCTTTACTCGAAGACATACGTGCAACCCGAATGCATTGTCCTTTTACCACATTCTTAAAAATGTATGGGGGGTGACAACTACTGAACTCTATGTAGTCATTTGAAAAACTAGTTTTTCTATATATTTTGGATGCAAAACCATTTCTAGTGTGACTTTTATATATGTATCCAAATACGCTATACCTTCCTTATTAATATTATGTGTAAATTTCAAGAACACAGTTGTCCCATTAATATAGTTGATAAACAAATTGATTTTTTTCTTGTGTACCATTCCATAAAATGAATAAATCATCTAGATATCTCATGTATAATACTATATATTGGTTAAATTCACTTTGAAACACATACTTGGACTCCCACTCTAACATGTGGAATTGTGTTATTTCAATAAAAGTTTTCCTGTCCCGTTCGAGCTGCACCATTTTTCATTCACTCTGCACCAGCAAATTGAATTTTTATTTTGTTGTTTCTACAGTTGTTTCGTTGTTCGTGGTAGTGATTTTCCTGATGGCAGGTACACCTGATGAGTTGCATGCTTTATGGAACAGGGAGGAACTCAACATTTGCGTTCGGATGTAACCTCACTACAAACGGAAGTTACAAGGTTGATTGACCTGGTTAGCCGTTTATCTACTATTCCCCAACAAGCAACAGCTATGGAGCATTTTTCTTGTGTTAAACCAGCAGCAGTTATGAAACATTCACCTTTTGCCAAATGCAGTAACCCTCTTGGGATTGATACAAGCCCACAAGTCGATATACCTAATGGGCAAAAGTGCGAATATAATGGTGGGACTCAGTCTGCTAACGATTCGTTGGTATTGGTAAATAAACACATGGAATTAATCACATCGCCTGAAGATGAGTTCACTTTTGACTTTAGCTTGTTTCATTCGAAAGATGAAGCCCAGCGGGTGGGAACGAGACCAAAATACCGACAGCCAGTAAAAACATTCGGCTATTACGAAGAATCCAACTAACCATAGTAAAGGTACTGTTTATAATAAAAATGTATCTAGTCCCTTTGGCAATTACAAAACATCAGTTACTAAAGGGCAACCTACTATGGGACACAAATATATCCGTACTAATCGTAATGATGATATGGATAATTTTTTAAGCAATGAATATGATTTTATTAATGTAAATGAATATTGTGGTGTGCACAACAATAGGAAGCATTCGAACAATGCTGTTGACTCTATTAGAGATAAAATACAAATATTGGCTAAAATATTGCTCAATGTAAAATGTTTGAAAATTGATGATGCTTATTTAGCCAAATATAATAAAATCACCAAATGCCACAGCAGTAAGGAAGATAAGTGACAGCGTGTAAAAGAAAAACTAAAAATTATTCACCAAAAGCCGCTGTCGCAAGTGGCAATGTCCAGTTAATACACTCTGAATGAATGAGCCAATGCTTCTAAAGTCAGAAACGCTGTTCCTTTTCAACAGAATGTAGTCAAAGACAAAGCATCTCAAACCATTCTCCTCTGCAGGGAAATATGAATTCAAATCGCCAAGATAAATTCCACTTTACTGCTCCAAGACAGGACATCGCAGTCACAAACTCCGATAAGGTAAAACACAGCTTTATTTACAAAAAAAAGTGAGCGCTTTCGCCGTTAGGCTTTTTCAAACTTTACAAACTACTTCTAGTGATGATCATTTAAATAATCCTTCCTATTCAATGATAGGTGGATACATTTTCAAAATTTAAAGCGCCACTGACAACAATATAAAAATATAAGTCAACTTGCGACAGCGGCTTTTGGTGAATAATTTTTATTTAGCCAAATGTTTAGCAATACACATTGTACCCAAGGGACTCATGTTTTTTTAAACTACCTTTAGGAATTGAGTATAACTCAGAAATTATTTTAGATTTTAACAAAATGTTTGATGTTTTTGGATGCACATATATGAATTTGTTAATGAAATCTAATGATGAGAAACTGTCTATCATTGTAAAGGAAATAGAGAATTTGAATGAAGAAATATTACAAGATATTACATTTGAACAATGGAGAGAATATTATTTTAAACAATTTCAAATAGCAGAAAATAAGGCTATGAATATATATAATAGAAAGCAAAGGAAGATACAGCAAGATGTTGAACAATATGAGAACAGAGTGTACATTTGGCCAAAAGATAGAATAATCAAAGAGAAGGAAAAGTTTCAGAATGTCAGAAGTAGAGGTAGTAACTATGAAGGGGAGTCAAATTTTCAAGAAGGAAGGTTTTTTCCAGCCCCGAAACAGCAGTACAGAAATTAATGACAAATATGTCCCAGACAGTTTTTGATACCAATATTGAGCACACTGATTATGATATTCAACAACTTACAGTGGTCAAGAAGGATGATGTGGATGGCCATGAATATATCCAAGAAAGTAAGTTGTATATGGATGGAAAGGAAGGTAATGCTTTCTCACACTCATATAATGGCACTAGCTCTGATTTAGCAATAGAGAAACCAATGACTATCCATTTCCCTAAAGTTTTTGATATGAATACTGAACAAACAAATGATGAAACTCTATTACATTTAGAGGAAGAAGTAGATGGCCAAGATAATGGGATAAATATAGTAGGAAGTGAAGGTAAAGTCATTTTACACACACACAATGGTTTCAATGTTTATAACTATACAGATCATGAAATAGGTTGAGTTTTTTGCCTTGTTTAGTAAAGGGATGAAGTATATACCCACCACTAGTTTTAATTTAGTTGATACTATCAAGGAAATAAAATTATATTGCAGAAGGTTAAATTTGGCATTACAATTTGGACAAAAAGATGAAATGACTGGGCACGGGATACAAAATAATTTGAAAAGAAAAAGCTCATATATCCCGGTCCCAAACACCCAAGTAGTCAATTATGAAAAAATGGTATGTAAAGAAATCTATTGGCTATACAAGAATATTAAGGCAGGTGACGGTCACAATAAAATGATGGATGACAATCTTACTAATAATGAACGGAGATGTTTAGAATCGCTCATAAGTAATAAAGAAATCAGAATAATGAAGCCAGATAAGGGAGGAGGTATAGTAATATACAATAGTTTTGACTACAATGCCAAGATATTCAATATTTTACATCTGTCAGGTAACTACGAAGCTATTTCTTTAAACCAAGTTAATATAGGTTACAAAAGAATTGACTTGGCTATTGAAGAATATTTGATAGACAATAGAATCACGAATGAGATTTATGAATTTATTAAAGTAGAATTCCCCATAGTGGTGAACATTATAGGTATACCTAAAGTTCACAAATGTATGGATAACCCTCCGTTCAGACCCATAATATCTGGATCTAGGTCGAAGATGTATAACTTGGGTGTGACAATTGATAGATGGACAAAACATGTATATGAAAACATTCCACATCTGACCAAGGATTCTTGGAATTTTGTAAGTAAATTAACTTCTGATATTTGGAATGAAGGGTTGATTTTTTTGACAATTGATGTCATTGATCTTTTCTCATGTATACCCAAAGGTTTGGAATATTTCTGTAATAGCTTGAGAAAAGTTTCCATACTAACATGGGACAAGATTAATTTAATCATGGATATGATGAGTTTAGTATTAGAACATAATTATATCCAATTTCAAGGCAAATTCTTTAGACAGAGTAGAGGTGTTGCTATGGGGTCCTCTTGTGCCCCAATTGTTGCAAACCTCGTTATGTTAGAGTGGGAGTCCAAGTATGGGTTTCAAAGTGAATTTAACCAATATATAGTATTATATAGTATTATACATGAGATATCTAGATTTATTCATTTTATGGAATGGTACACAAGAAAAAATCAATTTGTTTATCAACTATATTAATGGGACAACTGAGTTCTTGAAATTTACACATAATATTAATAAGGAAGGTATAGCGTATTTGTATACATATATAAGTCACACTAGAAATGGTTTTGCATCCAAAATATATAGAAAAACTACTTTCTCAAATGACTACATAGAGTTCAGTAGTTGTCACCCCCCATACATTTTTAAGAGTGTGGTAAAAGGACAATGCATTCGGGTTGCACGTATGTCTTCGAGTAAAGATATAATGGAAGAGGAAATGGATTTACTATACAATATGTTTAGAAGTAGGGGATATCCTACCTCTATGCTAAAAGATGTCACAGGCTATGTGAGACAACAATGGGGTAACAAGTATTTACCATTGTTAGGTATGTCAAGTGAAAGGGACAAGGATATTTGTAGGAAGGACACTACATTAGAAACTTTTAGAAGAGTGTGTGTAATTATGTATACACCATACGCTAACCATGTGAAAGAAATACTAAATAGACACTGGGATTTGATTACTATAACAGAAAGTATAGGTATTACATTAGGTAAATATCCCATATGTGTATTTAAAACAGCCCCTAATATTAAAAAGTTACTCTAAGACAACACACACAGTGAAATATAAGTCAAATTCTAAGGGAACTTCAAAATGTGGCTCTTGTAACCAATGTAAATACATCAATGAAGAGGTGCGATTTAAGTTGGATAATATCAATAAGACACATATAAAAAGTAAGGTAGGAAATTGTAACACTAGACAAGTAGTATATATTGCAAAATGTGTTGTATGCCCAGCATTCTACATAGGCAAGACCGAGAGGAATTTTAAAAAAAGAATATATGAACATTATTATAAGATTCAGACTAAAGATATGAAGAATGCTTTGTACAAACATATATTTAGCAAAGGAAACCAACATTATTTCAAATTTTCCATTTTAGAACATATTGAAAGCAGTGTTTGTGGGGGTAATTGGAAAGTGTACTTAGCTATGATGGAAAGTAAGTGGCAGATATTTACAGATGCCACAAGTTTTCCAGGCATTAATGACAGTATTAGTATGAAACCATTTCTCATTCTTGACTAATTATGTTGTTGTTTTGTTATTTGTTTTAGTACACCCAATACATCAGATTTGCTGTATATATTTCCAACATGATTTTCAATATTATATACCCTTTAAGACTTTTTTCTACATATGTACACATATTAATTAACTATTAATTTATTATATATATGAGTCTAAATTATATTGAATTTTTAATATCATAGTGTATCAATTGTTATGTGAATCTTTTAGAGCATCTTTAACATTTATAATTATATATTTATATAATGTATACTAGTTTTATATATACATTTTTATAAGTATAATTTTCATTTATTTATATAGCTCACAAGCATTTGAATCAAGTGTTTTAGATAAACAGTTTAGACAAATGTTATGTATTAGATTTGTGTATGAGAGGAATAGTAGAATGTCTCTTTAAGACTTTATAAGGATATTTAAAATTTTGGCACCAAATTGGATTTCTAAAGAGTGTTGGTGATGGATTATCTTGGTTCTGAGGAAGTCTGTATATTGAACAGATGAAAGCACTTAACCTGTGGATTTGAACCTGTGGAATTGTTATTTCAATAAAAGTTTTCCTGTCCTGTTCGATCTGCACCAGGAATTGGATTTTTAAGAACATAAGAAGGTTTATTTCCAGCAACATAAATATGCTGAAATAACTAGTGGTATGACCATTTTTTTTTATGAAAATTGCTTAATTCAGAGACAGACAGGAATAAGTTTTGCCAATTCATTTTAAAATCATTGTGACCATAAGAGCATGGCTGAATAATGGTGAATTACTAAATGAAGAAATTCGTGCAACTATGTCTATGGTTGTCAGTATTTAGGTTCCCTTTCTTCTCGTCTTTAGTCTACTTTCTTCTTTCTGTTTACTTTAACTGCTGATCATATTCTTATGGTGTTTTTATCCTGAGGATGTGGGTTGGTCTTGATGCCATTTGCTTAGTGTTAACAACATATAGTTTATTATTTTATAATTTATGGACTTGTCCTATTTTTCCACAATCCAGCAATGATATTATTCATTAATTCATTAACAGTGATACAGATAATTACAATCTGTATCCCTTTTGTTATTGTGGTTCCACTTTTCAAGGCATTTGAGGAGATGGTTTATAAACCATGACGATGAATATTTTGTCACTTGCAGTAGTTATGATTCTCATGCTAGTCATGAAAATGGTATTGCTGCTGTCATCATTAAATGATACAGTGCAAGATGATGTATTGGAGACCTTAATGTTTATTTTCATTGTTGTTGAGACCCTTTTGCCAACAAAGCAGATGGGATGACAATTGTGTAAGCTCAAAGTAATAATGGGGTTTGAAAATATGTACTTCCCCATTATTGTATGATCTATTTAATTAGCAGGGGTGCAGTGGGATTTGACCCTGCAAAAAAACTTTTTGGTTTGCATACTCCAAGGCAATATCTTACAGCTTAGTCTGTTTGCTGTCAATATGTATATACATCTTTTAGATTATATTTTGTCAACATTTTGGCTGTTAACGTTGTGGTGCTTTGACTTAAGTAAATCTGTACACACACAAATGTGTGCATGTGCAGTTGTTTATAACCTTGATTTGCTGCTTGATCTACAGGCAGACTCCAAGTATTGCTGGTATTATTTGTCTTCTCCGTTTAAAATGAATTGTTCTCAGTTGTGTTGTAGGACCCCTTGGGTAGAAACGAGAATTTTTTTTCTGGGGGTGCAAGTGATTGTCATGAGGGGAGCATATTAAGGGCTACTCTTGTCACACTCAAACTCTAAATGGTATTAAGCAAACACGCAACAATTCCAATGATGTAGACTGGTAGTGTGTACTGATCAGTAATCACAGCATCTGCACAAAAATTATAATTGTCAAACCCATTAATGACTCTAAGGAAGAATATGGACCAAAGCAGAGACTAGAACACCCTGTTTTGTGAAACAGATCCCAGTATTGCCCTGACATATCTAATAAGTCAGCTTTTTCCAGACAGGATTCATTGTTTTCCGTAGTCATTAGATACCATAGATGGTGTTGCCATTGAATCACACTCAAAACTAAAGCACTAATGAGAGTATGAAAACAGTCTTAGAAGACCTGGAAAACTGACCACTTAATGACAAATCATACTCGGGGGGGGGGGGATGCAGAGATGTGAGAAGCACCTGAAAGTTTGTTTCTTAGGAGAAACAACTTGCTTTTAAAAGTCTGCCCAAGGTTTATGTGGAAGACTTTCAAAGGACTAGCTAACCATGCCACAGGCAAACTTTTCCATAATTCTTCTGTAAATCCTTCTCTTTAGCTAATGAGTTTATATACTTGCTATCCCAACGCAAATTGCCAAACCCACTCTGTATTCCATCTTGTCGTCCACTTTTCACCTTCCACCATAAATCCGTTTGCTTAACGTTTCCTCAGCTTTCTATTTCAAGGAAGTGGCTGCTAAGCTGATAAGAAAATGCCATGAAAAAGTTGGCCAAAGAACTTGCATGAACTTTAAACTCTGTCCCTCGTTTGTACGAGTGTCCTCCAAGCTAATAGATAAAGCACTAATATTCAAATTTGTCATCTTTTATAGCAGCTGTTTCTGATCTATGTAAATATGCAATATCTCTGTCCAAACAACCTTCTGCAGCTCATCCCAAAGACTGTAGGCCCATTACTTGTCTGAATCCACTAACCAAGATATTTGAAAAACCTGAATGTTGGAAAATCCTCATTCACAAAAATAAGTTTGGCTTACAGATTGCCTTGTTTAGAAATATCTTCCATACTATGACAGCACTGTACTCAATGAAGAACACTATCTGATATGAATGATGGTTTATTACCAGCCACATTCTTGGTAAGACTCAAGTATTTTAAATGGTTAATAAGAAAAAAACAACCTGGGTAACCGGTCAAAGGATATGGCAAACAGCTTTATAACTAATAAGCAGTAAAAACAAAAAACGCTGAGCCGAACCACCACAGCTGATGGTAAAATTAAACTTTATTCACTCACAAATAAAAACAAGAGTAAGCGCCTTCATGATCCACCTAATCACTTCATCAGACTGCTATTACATTAAACATTATGCTATTTAAACACTCTAGCCAATCGGCTGTCAAAATCAATAAAACAATCAGGGTGAAAAATAATTAATCCATCACAGTACACAAGAACTTAAAAAATGTCAGTCTCTACTTTGACTATTAGCCACTGTATGCACTCAATTAAAACACTGCTGTATGCATTAATATGCAATATTTTGCTAAAAAAATACTAAAAATGTAATTTCAAAGTGGGGGGGGGTATTTTCTTGGCCCAAGCAATTCGCTACAGCTACTAATCAACCACCCAATCATCCTACTTCTCTGATATCACACAGCAACCAATGGTCAATACTCTAATGGAGGAGGAGGTGTCCATGCCCCCAGGCCTAGTAGAAACATAGACAGCATCTGTTCCTACTATGGAGCAGAATACGGATTCAGTACTAAATAAAACTAACTGAAATGCATCTACTGTCAAACGGGGAACCCCTTTTTCCAATGTCGTGAAGGGAATAAGAGACCTCAATGATACCATTTCAGTTAAAAAAACGCATTACCTATAAAAAAAGATCGAGGAGTCATGGCAGGAAGGGTCAGGTTCGACGTCTGCAGAGTGTAGAGAGAACACAACAGAAGATGGTAACCAGAAGCAAGAACCTAAAGGTTTGGTTATAAACCTTTCCTCAATTACATTAACTGATGCACAAATGTCACTGCTGGGTAAATGGCTTTCCTTTATCCCAGCACAGAGGACAAATATGGTAGACATCTTAGAAGAATTGAAACTGTTTGGGAGGACTTTAACCTTAAAAACTATGTTTAAAGGAGATGTTACTGAGGCTCCTTTTTTAAAAAAAAAAAAAGTACCTTTGTCACTAAAATGCACCCTGTGGTTGATACTTTTGTTTCAATTTGTGAAAAACAAATCAGGGAGATATTTGAAAAAGATAGAACACCTACATATTATAACCTGAATGCTAATGAGTTTAATGCTTTATGTGAATTAAGATCTCTGCAATCCATTGAGATAAGGCCAGGAGATAAAGGAGAAGGGATTATAGTTATGGACAAGGAATTTTATATTCAACAGATGGGAAAGCTATTGGATGACCATGAAACATACCTGAGAATTACGAAGACAGAATATCTTTCTTGGTGTTATGCTTATAACACATATATCAAAAGAACTTTATATATTTTAATGTAGAACATCCACTCATTCCTATCCTATACAGAGTCCCCAAAGTATACAAAGGTGTACGAAGCCCACCAATGAGACTGATTTGTCTCAAGTAAAGGATGGGCGATAGAACCATTATCCATCTTTGTTGAAAGAAACCTACCTTGAATAACGAAGACCTCTTTCTTGGTGTTAGATATGCTTATAACACATATTATGTCAAAAGAACTTTTTATATATTTTAATGTAGAACATCCACTCATTCCTATCCTATACGGAGTCCCCAAAATAGACAAAGATGTACGATGCCACCAGTGAGACCGATTGTCTCAAGTAAAGGATGCGCAACAGAACATTATCCATCTTTGTTGAAAAAAAGCTGCATCCTGTACTTGAAACATGTGATACGGTTTTAAGACACTAAATCTTTTTTATAAGCATTGTATAGGAAAGCAATGGATTAGAAAGTGATTATCTGCTGGTTACATTGGATATAATTCTCTCTTTACTGTGATCCTGAATCATTGGGGTATTGACAATATAAGAAGTCTGTTGAATGCTAAACAAATGTTCACTAATGAGAAAGTGAATTAATCTGCAGTTTATTAGAAATTATCTTGGAAAACAATGTCTTTACTTTCAAGGAAGACTTTTATCTGCAGAAGATAGGCATAGCTATGGGCACAGCCTGTGCCAGTAGCTACGCCAATCTAGTATTAGTTCAGTGGGAAAACATGTTCTTTCTATGAGGAAGTGAATTTAGTGAATATCTATTATGTTACACACGGTTTGTGGACGACATGTTTTTTCTATGGGGAGGCTCCATACAACAGTTAAATATGTTTTTAGAATATTTACATACAACATCATCATTTTTGAGATGTACCTGTAGATTCTCATTTGAACAGCTAGAATTCCTAAATGTGTTGGTGAAAAGATCTGATCTAGGAAGGCTAGAAACAAGCCTCTACAGAAACCAAGTAGAAAGAATTCTTTACTTCATAAAAACAGCATGCACCCGAAACATGTCAGCAGGAATGTTATGAAAGGACAGATTCTCAGAACTATGAGACTTCATAGCAATGATAAACAACTTGATGAAGCATTACAACTCTTTAGTAGACAACTAATGTTAACTATGCTAAAGTAATGTTGGCTATGTCCTATCGATATATTACCTTGTATTGTTTGCTTATCTTCTGAAAATTCATTTGAATTTCAGTTGCGCATTGTTTTAAATTTCACAAGGGCATTTCCTTCACATAATTCCTACTGGGTTGATTGCTAATAACAGTAGTGTTGCCTGTACTTCCATATTGTATATCGAGCATTGGTGATCATGCTGAATACTTCCAACTTTGATTTTCCTGAGATGCTACAGATGGATTTTGTGTCTTAAATTGATTCCATAAGCATTTTGAAAAAGATTGCTCACAGTGCAGCATTTATGTTGTGGCAGTCGTTCATTTTAAAGCTTGTGCTATCTTTTCAACAAATATTTTGCCACTGAGGATTTGGTAAACTTTAGCTCCCTTATGATACTTGGCAATACTTAGCGAAGTACATGGCTAACCGTAGATATTTTACATGATAAAATATTGTTGTAAAAGACACTTCTCTGTGTTACACTAGGTAGTTTTACTACTGAATTAACATCAAAAGATCATCATTCTCCTTTCCAGTTTGGAAACCGGGCAAAACTTTGAAGAGTATGCATGTTTCATTTCTGCCATGAAAAATACTTGGCGATGAAACAGAAACAAATCATAGTGCTATATCATAGGATGTTAGAGTAAGGAGAACAGCATAAACTTAACCTTTAATGAACATTTTAAGTATTTTATTTATGTACCCATAAAGGTTCCTTCAAAATTAATAGGAGATGGTCCAGGATGATGCACTTAAAATTTGCCTAGGCATAGATTTGCATTCTCGGGAGGAGCTGCATAAATTCATGGCATTGATGGTTTCACATTTTTTTTGAACCCTTGGGTTTAGATATTCAAATTCACATTATAGCCTAGAATGACACTGTAGCAATGCTGACTATGACTAACCCTTTTCCATTGTTACTGCATATAATTTGTATATTGGCTGAATAGCAAAACAATGAAAAATTATAGAAAACAAAAAGAAAGAAAAAAATCAGTTTATTCGGCTCTGCTGTTGCAACTTTAAAAACATCAAGCAAAAGAGACACTTAACCTTGTATTCTCATTAATCATGGTCCATGCTCCAGTTTCAATTATCTCCAACAAGACTACTCTGACCATCATCAACTGACTTTTGCTTTTGTCCTCTTGATGGATGTGCAACATGAGACATCTTGTGCCTCATGTTCCCCATTAATCTTCACATCCTTTTTGAATTCTCAACTCTCCACACTTCTGTCGCAGGCAATATCTGCCAATAGTAAACTTATCTGCTTTTCAATTGTTATATCAATCAAGTATTCATGACTTTGCCTAGCCTGTAGATTCATGGTATATCCCACATTTTTTTCTCTTCCCACCATGTGTAGCAGAAAAAAAAAGATAAATTAGCTTCCATCTTTCTTTAAATGAGTCGCCACCTTCCCTACTCAACAACTTATGACCAGCTATCTGTACTGCCATTCATCCAAGCATCTTACAGAGCAATACTTTTGGTTAACTTATCACATGAAATTAACTTTTGGAATATGCAGGAATTGCAGAACAGAACTTTTACAAATGCCATAGTATGAATAAAACTTTTTTTTTCTCTTCTCGAATATTTGTCTCTGTACCTGCCCCCCAGCGACTCCCCTACCCTCACCAGTGGGTCCCAAGCTCATTCATTTTCAAATTCAAGTGCTGTACTGACTAGAGGATACCATTTCACAGGCAACTAAGGGGGAGGAGCTTGGCCTGCCTTCACACAGTCTTCAGTCCACTTCCAATGTGGAGCTTCTTCATCGCAAAAACCTGAGATTTCAGCTTCACACCTGCCTTTTCTGGGGCCACCTAAGTTTCTGTATCGCCCATTATTGCCCAGATAAGAAAACTGTATCTTAATATGGAACCACAGTGGAGGCCAAGTTATATTGGAAATAAACTACAGATGTTTTTTGACTAATCTTCTGTTTGAGGCTGTGGGCATTATTTTTGGTTTTAGTTAGACTTATTCCAACCTCTTGTGGGTGACTGAGTGTTTGCACCACTGGAAGGACCTCCTATACCCTCAACTATATGCACCACATGCTCTCACGTGCATCTTAAGGGCTACCATCACTGTTCTCGATGGAGTAAGGTAACATTATCCTTTTTACAACCATTGCTCTGAGACAAGTGGACTGCATTAAAACAATAATCCTCTTGGAACACCACCCCCACCCCAAAGGATGGGTGAGGTGATATGAACCTTTCCGTTTCCACCCTCCACTTCTGGCCCAGTACCTGGTCTGTTATGCAATCTCATATTTCCTGGTTCAGAGTGAGGGCTTTCTCCCTCTGTGCCACTGGGACAGGTATTCATCCTGCATAAAACTTGTTACAAGACTAATTACTGAGAGAAGTCTAGAGCCATTTAATGCTTCTGTACTACCTTAAATAAAAATGTAGGAATTTGTGCAAAGTTGTGAATGTGTTCATCTTTAAATTGTACTTTACTAACTTGTAATATCCTGTATGTTTCTCACAGAATGTAAAGCTTCATAAATTCATCATATGGCTAATAAAGTAAATAATAATGTGGTAGTTAAACAATGGCTTGGATTCATGGACAGGTGTTGTGCAAAGATCCACATAGCTAACCAGATGATTTAGGCATTGAATAACATCAGCAGCTTTTAATTAAGGAGAAGTAACACTAGATAGCGCAATAGCTGGAGCAGTGTTACATTGGGTAGATCACATATACTGTTGTATTACACAACAAAGGCAGGCTGGCGCAACAGAGTCAGTATTTGCTGACTTCTGCAAAGTAGCACTGTACAGAATTGAAGGCGTTCTCTTTCTAACCCATGCCTCTCAATGTCAATGCAAGTCACAGTGGTGCCACTACAGGTCACTGTAACAGTGCTGGCACTGCTCACTTGTGTGCATGATGCCAGTGACATCACTCACCATCCTGGAAAACTCAAGGCAGGAATTCACCTTCCACAATGGCCCATTATATGGGGGTTAGCAGGTGCTCCTGCATCTTCTTTTGCTGAAACAAAAAATAAATCTCATTCTCCATGGCACATTAAGCTTGAGCTCTACATGGCCACTCACCCAGGTCCTTTTGAATGCAAACCAATAGCACTATCTCCTTAATGCTGCACTGCACCACCGTGAAAGGCTGTAATGTTGCACTGTGTTGGTGTTGGCATACAAATACCATATGCATGAGTGTACCGGTCAGTATCTTTAGAACAAACTAGGATTAGTGCTGCTATTATAGAATGTTTAGGCATGATGAAAGCAAGAGATTTAGGAAAAAGAACAAGGTCGGCTTCATGGACAATATGATATCTGTAGTGGGGAGCTCGGTACAGTAACAAAAGCAAAAGTACTATAACACTAGGAAAACAAAAGAAATGAGAAGGAAATAACACCAGTAAAAGCAAAAGTGTGAGAGATTAAAATGAAAAGAATGTAGTTGGGAAGATTTTGGACAAGAAATAACAGTTGTATTTTGGGGAGGGGGGGTAGTTGTGAAAATTGTAAGTGACCATTTATATAGTAACAGAGAGTCAAAATTATGAAATTTTGTTTTCAAAACATTAACTGTGCAAAAGCGAACAATAGGTTCTAGTTATAAGTGACTATGCTAAAACAAATATTATACAAGTCTTCATATTGGAAGTATTAATATGTCATGTATTTTGGGAAGTACTGCAAAGAACATCAGACTAGCTATGGAGTAATTGTATAAATGTTTAAAAATTTATGATGTATGTTTTGTTTAAATCTAAAGAGGACAAAATTATTCTATGAAGTAATGAACATAAATTTAAACTGCTCTTTAGTGTTGTATTCATAGCACCAAAACATCACAAGTCATTAAAAAGGTGCCTTGGCAGTTCATAAACTTAATAAGGAGGGCCTGTTTTAGTAATGCTACTGCAATAACTATCTGGGGAAAATTATGATGAATAGAACTGCACCATTTGTTTAAAAGTTGCATTTTAAGTAGACATGGCAATACATCTTCATTACTATCTTTCCTGTTATCTCTCTATATCAAGTCAGAATTAAAGCCACTGTTTCCATGAACTCCAGAAATATTCTAGGCTGTCTGCTTGCAAAAATCAAGCACCGCATAGCCCAGGTACTTTTTCTGTTTCTCATAACTTAAGTCCTTATAAAAAGTAGATAAAACTAGGTACTTCAGCTTGTTGGGGCTCCTATTTCTAGCCCTTGTCTTTATAAATTCATTCTGAGATCATATGGCCTGGCTGCAATGGCCCACTGGATCGACATCAAGTGTCAGCCTGGGGAGAGAGAAAGGTTCATAGGTTATGTAGCTAATGTATGGTGAAGTGCACAGTTGTTGCTTTACTAAAGGCTGCTCATATCTATGTAGTCTAGTCTAGTTCACTGTCAGGGTCACAGAAGACTTGGATGAAAACCATACTGTTCACACCAATTACTTAGATATTACCACTATCTTGCAGTGTGAATATCAGCTGCAGTCTTTTCAGTTTCAGCATTAAGCCTTACATTTTCTTTTGGATAGCAATTTGGCTTCCTCATGGAATTTACATTGTTATTGTAAGAGAATCACCTGCAGCTACTAATATGTCACCATCAGGATTCCACAGGGCTCTGTCTTGAGCCCTGTCTGATTTGCTACTCACTTCTCCGAAGAGAAATCTAGTATCCAAGGTTACCAGATCTGCAGATGACCAGTTGTTAATAATCCCATGATACTTGTATTCTCTAGCAGACATGGATCAGACCAGAACTTGCCATCTTTGCCATATATTCCTACGTCATACCTCTCAACTATCCAGATTTTCACAGAATGTCCATATTTTTGCCTCATATTTTTGTTTTTTTTTCCTCTAAAAATTGTGATTTTTTTTTTTTTTTTTTTTTTTTTTTTTTTTTTTTTTCAGACAAGTCATTAGCAAATCATTGAGGACAGAAGTCACAAAATAATGACAGAAATTTGAGTTTTAGACTTTATATCCTTTATAAATTCATGTTAATGCAACCCTTGTTATTCTATCAACTTTCTAAGTTTGTAAGAGCAATATTTAAAATCTATCCTTATTTTTGTACCCCCATTATTTAAGGCTTTGTCCAGATTTCTTGCTCTAAGAGGTTGAGAAGTATGTCCTACATGACAAGAACTGCTGCCATAATTACCTTCAGTAATGCACTTGCTTTCTTCTTTTTAGCAATTTACTGGCACCCACCTCAAAAATAGTCTCCATTACTGTAGTCCTGGGTTCTTGCACCAATAATAAGGTATTATGACCACCTGTTGAAGTGTTTGTTTCAATCCATGGTTTAGCTTGTGCAAGTTTCCATGTAAATGTTGATAGCATTCATGCACACCTTGGCAGTTAAATAACTGCCTCCATAGCTGTGCCTATTTCACAAGAATCCTCCATACTACATAAACATATGTACTGGATATGCAGGTACTCAGTTTGCCATGTTTTGCTCTGCCCAGATCCCTCTAGGTGTTCCACTTCTGTAGTACACTATTATTTATTAACTGGTTAGTCCACTGGACACACATGCCATGTTTTTGGTATTAACCAGTCACACTATCTGGTTAAGTAACTCGCTCAGACTCTGAGTAAGCAAATGGAGAGGAATGAATTAGTGTGTGCCTTTGGCTACAAGGAGCAGCTCATTAAGTTCTCATATCTTTAATCTTCTGTACAAAGCTGCCAGACTCCCCAAGTCTAGGAGTGTGCTTGCAATATCATACATGTTCCTTGAGCTGTCCCAAAGCCATTGGTTGTTGTTAATGGGCTTCAACTCATGAACTATCCTTGTGACTATCTGGTCTCCCAGACAGGATCTGATATTGCATCTTGTATGCCCAGAGGACTGTATCTGTGACCCTTCTTGCTATGAATAATCGTTTTTAATGTGTCTTACTGTAGTGTATTCATTGAGGAAAAGGGGAAAAAAGTGCTTTCTGGGACAAACAAAACTACTGTGATACAATGGCATCCAAAAGTTAGAACACACAGGGAGCTTTTAGTATAAATGAAATGCAGTAACGGTACATAATTTGTTAGCTGAGCAATCCTATCCAGGAAACGTCAAGCTCTGAAGATTGTCAAAACTCATTTACTTTGCATGTTTCAGTCTAAAGGTCAATACTATGGGTCAAAAGCTACATCAGAGGTCAGATGAAGAGAAGCTGTGCTCCTTTTTTAATCAGTACATGTATAAAAAGTGATCATCGAACTTTAAATGCACCTTTACTTAATGGACTGTTGTAGGTAAAGTTCAGAATCTGTGCAGTTTATGCCCAGAACTTTGTGTTTAAGAAGAGTGGCGTGCGGCAATAAGAACTTTATGCAAGTTCATTTTTTTTTTTTTTTTTTTTTTCTTCATTTCACTTTAGGAAGCAAGCCGCACTGACAGTCGACACAGCAGGTTGTCATTAAGGAATATCAAACGTATCTGCTCCTCTCACTGCTTTTATGTATGTTGGGTTTCTGCATTATACACTCCTCAGAGCTGATTTCTTTCTATTTCTTGACTTTGTTGTGATTTGATTCATTACTCCATAGTATACTGATAATGAATCTTTGAATGCTAAGTAATAAAGTAGATTTTATGCGTCATATCAGTATAAAGGAGCAAGTATGAGGAAGTCCATTAATGCGAACACAGCCTGTACTTGTTAAAATGGAGTACATTAATATCTGATGTTGCTATGTTTTTGTCTTCTATGTCACGTTATCTTTCCTGCTCCCAGTCCGTTTCCAAACTGCATATTTTACAAGTATCGCTATCCTAATAGAAAACAAATAATTTTCTTAAGGGGACATAATTATTGTCAGAATGGATAAAAACAGTATGTAGATCAGTGAAAACATCCAAATATTAAGCTGCTGCATACATGTCAAGATTTATAGCTTCATTGTTTTAGCATGTCATGGTTTTCTTTTGGTATAGCTTAATGAAAAGTGAAATGAAAATATAGGAAATATACTACAGAATCCTAATGAAAAATCCAATTTTCAGTTACTGAGTATGCAAATATAAATCATGAAATGACAAGATCTTGTACAAATGGGGAATGCAGCCATCCGTCAACACAGATGACACCACTCTACATAATAGAATCACCAGTAGTATCAGAGAACTCTATTATTGGCATTTGCAGGGGGGGGGGTTGCTTCTTTTGCACCTCCCATTGTCTTACTATGTATACTCTTGAGATCTCACAGAGGAAAAGGAAAAATGTCCTTGGCTTAAAATATTTCTTTGTAAAACTTAACATTTACACAGCCACAGTCTCCCAATCTACATTGTCAGACAAAATAAAGGCTTTCCAAATAGGTTGCACCTGCAATCTGTTTATTCTTCAGTATACCTCAAAGGTGAAATGCTATGCCTAAATAGGGCTTTGGTAAGTACAGTAGACAGCTTGTTTTAAGATTTGCTAAAAAATAACACTATTACATGCAGATACAGAACAATTAAAGGATCAAGTCTTGATACAGCATAGAATTAAATCAAAAGCAATTATGGCTGGTGAATGCTATATAAATGTTAGCTTCCAGTTTTTGTACAATGAATGTCTTTGCCAAGGTTTAAGTTCACTTAGCAGATGACAATGTACCATATGCCTCTTAAAACATACTCCTTCTGTACTATTGCTAGACAATTCATGATAATAAAATAACACTGCTTCTGTATGCAACTCGCAGCTAGAGAGATGCTCTTTCTTTATGCAACATAGTTTTTTAAAGTCAGAGACACTGAGTTTGTGGGATATATTATGGTACATTGTAAATATTTGTTGTGATATGCATCATCTTTTATCAGTGTGCTGCTGTCCTGTTTAGGTTCTAAATTGCTAAGAACAGCATCTTAGATCCCAATTCTAACACCAGTCAGCTATTTTTGTGTATGATATATTGTCTGATGTAATAGTAACATATGGAAAAACAAAATAATTTTTACTTACTTTAATTTTGACCTTTCAGAATCCATATGTTTATATTCATCATAAGTACAGATGGATTGGCAATTTACAGAAATATTTCTTCCTGTTGTAATTGTCTTAATTCAGTTTAAATATGTTTGCTGTATTCTCTTTTTCAGAGAATTCAGCAAATGTTTTTCAAGGAACTCGGTCCTTTAAATGTAGCCTAATATTTATAAAACTAACCTTGCATCAGCTGGAAAATTACTTGCATTTCATAAAGGGAGACTTGAAATGTATCATGTTTTGCGTGACATATGGAGCTGATACTGCTGAAAATATGTGCAGTGGGACTATATAATTTTCTGCACAGATGTAGGCTACAGCAGTTGCCTCTTATTTTGTATCCACTCTCTAAGTGCCATGCATGTAACTTATGAGTAGAAATGTAACTGTTGTTTGTGGAGCTTCTTACCAAATTCAGATGCACAGACAGGAAACTATCATGCCATTAGGAAGATATTTCTGTAGTTAACATTTGTATGGAGACACACTGCTTCAAGTTTTAGAAACTACTACATTTTTATCATTTTACAAAATTATTTGTAAAAATATGTGACAACAGAGGTCTATGACATTTTTAACTTAAATGAATGCTTGATTAGTGTGCAGTGTGGAATTTGAGAATAAATTAGGGTTTTATTTATACAGAGATTAAACAAAAGAGGTGCACTCTATTCCGCTCTGTGGAATTTGTTATTCCATTCTCATCTGCATCAGTTAGTGGAAATGTAATTTATAGCCAAAGAGTTTGTTAAAAGCACCATCTTATTAGGCAAATGTATGCTCTAGTGAGCAGGTTTACTAACAGTAAAATCAATTAGCAGTTGCAGGAAGACAAATATAGGCAGTGAGCATTTATTCCTATAACGCATCTACACAGTCTGTGGCCTGTACACATTTCTGCAAGTCCTGTATACATAAAAATGAAATGCGTAGTTGATACTTATTTTGGCCATACAAATGCCTTTCCGATATATTATTTTTCTAGCAAGTATCTTCATGTACTACTCTGGGTTATCCAGAAAGTGCTAATTTAGCCAATGTTAGTATTTGTCATCACACCATGCAAAACTGGGTAATTTCCTGATGTAATAGATTATAGATCTGAATGTAACACTTGCATAACTTTTAGTTCAAAACTGAAACAATCAGTAAAAACAAAAAATGAAAACTCCAGCAAAGCTAGAACTTCCACTGAGTGACCTCCCAAACCTCTTGTATCAGAGGCACATGGGATACATGCAAATAAACCTTATGAACGTCAGGTGTTTCAGCTCAATGGCAATTCTGAATGCCCATGACTTGTTTCGTCATTTTAATGGACAATTTCAGGCCAATAAAGCCAAACCCCACTAGCTGTGGAGATGCATATTTCGGCCTTATGACCTCGTCAGGACAGCACAAGCAGAGTGTTTGACTAAGCATTAGAAACACAGGGCTGTTCTACCCAGCTGATATTCATTATTAGGGTCACTGCAAAAATATCCCAAACAACAAACTAAAACAATGAGTGAGAAGGTCAGTTAAAAACCAGTCCGTAAAAACAAAAATGAAAACTCCAGCAAAGCTAGAACTTCCACTGAGTGACCTCCCAAACCTAGGTGGCTAACCTAACAAGGCCGAAATATGCATATCCACAGCTAGTGGGGTTTGGCTTTATTGGCCTGAAATTGTCCATTAAAATGACGAAACAAGTCATGGGCATTCAGAATTGCCATTGAGCTGAAACACCTGATGTTCATAAGGTTCATTTGCATGTATCCCATGTGCCTCTGATACAAGAGGTTTGGGAGGTCACTCAGTGGAAGTTCTAGCTTTGCTGGAGTTTTCATTTTTTTACTGATTAGTTCAAAACTGCAAATACAGTCTCTAATAGTTTGCTGCTCTATGGCAACTATGTATACTGCACCATCACATTCAGTGCATTTCAACTATATTTGTCAAGTGTTATCATTTCTAACTATTTCTTTATAATGTGCAATTTAGTCATCCACCAAAATGATGTGTAAAGTGCTGTTGCTGCAATAAGATATCAGTTAGCAATGAGGCAAAGTAATTGAATTTTTGAAACATTCCTTCTGATGGTAAGAGTAATATTGTGTGTGTCTGTGTGTGTGTGTCTGTGTAGTAAACTGATTCATTATTCTGATGTTAGTGCTATTTATGAAGGTGCATCTGTATTGTGAAATGCACTTCAACAATTTTAAACTGAAAAATAAGAATACTAATTTATTGAGAGTATGCTACTAATAAGCATGCATGCAGTTTTAAAGAGAACAATTTAACTTGGTTTACTATAAAATAATTAAATAGATTTTTTCCCCTTAACGATATTGCTCATTATGTTGTTGGGCTTTTAATTTAGTGTATTTTCATTAAGGACTAGAACCAAACACATGAAGCATCTCTTTGATTTGCCCTTCCTTTGAATGCTTCAGCAGAGTGATAAGACCTTTAGTGTAGATGTTATGTTAGATGCCATCTGGACACACAGCATGAGTTCGTTCCATTACGTAGGAACCACTCTGTGTGGTGACAACACTAATTAAATGGCAAGAGAGTGAAAGCAGTTTGGCCTGAAACAGTGATAATTTCATACTTGACTAAGTGCTTTATTTCACGTTAGAAACTGACACATTATATACAGAGTGGCACCCAGAATTCATGTAGCAAACGAAGATCAGCAGAGCTACTGAGAGTGAGTAGCAGAATAAAAAGGCCTGGGCGTAAAGGAATACAATGGCAGTGGGCAATGTTCAAAAAAAAAAAAGTCAGTAAAATGTTTTTAACATACAAGATGACAAAAGAATAAAAAAAATAAAATAAAATAATTGACACTACCCATACGTTCAAGAAAATAAGAAGCAATGCTGTTTGAAGAAGTTGTACTTCTGTTTGCCCATTCATATCTAACTACTTTGGTCACCTAGTCATTACAAAGAAAGTTTGAATGGACAGCAGCATTTGTCATAGTTTCCTGGCTTGTAGAAAACTGTATAAAAGCATCATTATTATGAGAGCTTTAAAAGGAATACAATTAACAGGCATTTGTCAACGGTAACATGCAGTACTAATTTAGTGCAAATAAAAGGGAATGTCTTACCAAAAATAAACAAAGTGTAAAAACTAGGAAATTTTGATATAATTTTGTATGCATAGAAGTAAATTGGCAATGTTTATAATTTCTGTTAATGTATATATTTGGCACACTACTCATATTATTCTCAGCAGGAATTTTTTCATAGTATACAAAACCTCTCTGTTAAGGCTGCAGAAAAAAAATTTGAAATGTTTGTAAAGATTATAGATTATAATTTACAATTCACCGATTCATTCTTGAAAGCTGCTAATTTTAAGAGCATAGCAAGTATATGATTTTATTCCCGGCTCAAAACTGATAAAAAATATCCATATTTGTTACGATTCTTTAAGTAATAAGTCACCACCACATGCCATCATTAAATGTAGTAAGTGCACAGTTGCCATACCATAGAGAAGGGGAAAACGCCCTGTAAATTTGAAAGCAGTGCATGTATTTCAAAATATAACTTGCAAGTTAACAATGCCATCCTCCCCATGCAAACAATATGCCATCATGAGACATCTGTTGAAATCATATCAAGTCAAACCTCACTTAGAAAAATTGCTTGGAAACATCTGAGAAGAGATCAACCTTCTTGCTGGATGGAATAACCTCTCCACAAATTTTACAACCTCTCAACTTTCTACCTCGGATTTCTTTTCTCATTTCAGCAACCTTCCCATCCCTTTCTCTAGCCATTTCCAAACTGCATCTGCCAGTCCCAGCTCCCCTGCATACATCCCTTCATTCTACTTTAGGACTATTGCATCCAAGGACATCCGCACTCTGCTCAGACAGATTAAACTCAATAGCCCCCCCACCCCCTCCCAGTACTAACACACTTCAACCTTGGTTTATTTATCACTGCAGAGACAACATCATAGCCCCACTGAAACACTTCTGCAATCTGTGTATTATACTTAATACTATGTCCAATATCTGAAAAAAATGTCATAAAACCAGTCCCCAAGAAACACAGTTTGTACAATCCATCAGACTTTTGGCCCATTTCTATTCTACCTACCCTAGTAAAGATTCTGGAAAAAATGCTTTAATTGTAACTCACTCAGGACATCATCCAATGCAACCTTCTCTTTCAAAAGCAGTATGCCTTTTGGTCTGGTCACAGTACATCCACAGCTGTCTGGACTTTCATTGATAACATCCTTCTTAGAATGGACAAAGGCCTAATCACTGACCTCACCTGAGCCTTAGATCTTGTCAGTCATTCAGTTATTCTAGACTATCTCACTGAAATCGGGATCTGCGATGATGCATTACCCTGGTTCAAAACATACCTCTCCGCCATTCTCTGTGAGTTTTGACTCTTTAACCTCTTCATTAGTTCCTGTGTAGAAAGGTGGTCCCCCAAAGTTCTGTCCTGGCACCTGTACTCTATTCGATCTACATTAACAAAACTCCCTTTTGACTTTCTTCATCCTGCTCTCCCGTTTTACGCTGATGATGTGGTCCTATTCCACTCTTCTGTGTCTCATATTCAACTCTGACTTCAGGCTGATTTTCATTTTATGTCCTTATTCAATGGATGAAAGATAAACGTTTACCAATTAATTCCTCTAAAATCAAAACTGTGCTTTTTGGAATGAGACAAAATATTTCTTCCATCTCCAGACCCCCACAAATCCTTGATAATCTATAACTGTATTAAAAATGTTGCTTTATTCAAATACTAAAGATTTGACTGGATGCTTCCTAAATTACCATCTCCACCTGGACAACACACACACAAAATAGTCTCTCTCTTTTTCATGGTTAATAGGATATTTCTTTTTCTGTCCAAACACTGTGGAAATACCATAGGTAAAGACATCTTATTGACTCAGCTAGTATATGGCCTCCCTCTGTTTCCATCATTCAGTTCATCTCAAATGGTATATGCAGGTTCATCACTCTTAACCCAAGAAATAAACACCACTGCATGGAAAAAACTAACTGGCTACGTGTGAAACAATGTGCTAATTTTCTGCATACCTACGTTCATAGGCAGGTACTGGGCTATCAGCCCTGGGGCCTATATAAGCCTAGCCAAAAAGGTTCCCTGGCTTTCGCCACCCAAGAAAATTATTTTCCTATGCCCGTGTTGAGTAGTGCCACAGAAGTGATCCCCGGGGTGAATTTTCTATTTCCCATCCAGTCGTTAAGATTTTTCTTAGAGGGCCAATGAGGAGCTTTGCTTGACCTGAATGGGTAGTTTGTTCTAGAGTATGGGAAGTCTCTGTGACAGGAATCTAGCCCTCCAGCATGTTCTCTTTACTGTGGTGACAAGGTTTAGGTCCCTGCAGCGTGTGGTATAGAGAGATTGGGATTTCTTTAAGTGTTGTATGTCCAACAGCTCTGAGTTTGACATAGCTTTGTATGTAGGTGATATGCGACGGAGTAGAGCTGGAGTTTTTTGAGATGACCTGCGTATGGCATCTGTTTGAGGCCGATAATCCTCTTAGTGAGGTATTTCTGTGGCCTTTCCAATTGTTGTAGGTGTTTTGTGAGATACATGCCACACAGGGCATTGTACTCTATAATGGGTCTGATGATGGATGAGTAGTAAGGAACAATGACCTCCTTTTTTTCTAGAGGAGAACCCTTTTGTGATGAGGTGTATCACATAGAAAGATTTCCTGACTACTATGGCGATGTGGTTATCAAAGGAGAGACTACTGTCCACCTGTGTTCCAAGGTCTCTTATCGCACTTTCAGTGTTTATTGAGCTACCACCTATGTGATAGTTCATGGGTACCAAGTTTTTCCCAAAGGGGATGACAATGCATTTCTTGGCATTGAGCTTGAGGCCATGGCTTTGACACCAAACATCTGTTTCTGTGAGGCCCTTTTGTAGAATGTCTACATCATTAGGTGATTATGTTATGGCTCCCAGTTTGCAGTCGTCTGCAAACTTTGTTAGATAAAGTCCTTCTGTGTTGGCCTGCACTTAAGAGAAATAGATGCTGAACAGGTGGGGAGCCATGACTGAACCCTGTGGTACTCCACTCATCACTGGTCTGAAGTTGGAAATGGAGTCTGCTACTTTTACTGGGTTCTGTCAGTGAGCCGTTTGGCCACCCATCTTGTGACATAGGGATTTTTGCCCAGTTTAGTGAGTTTATCTGTAGTTCCAGAGTGGGGGATGGTATCAAAAGCCTTGGCAAGGTCAAGATAGGCTGTGTGTACTACCTTGCCCTCATCTACAGCTCTGGTGACTGCGTCAAAGAAGTCAATAAGGTTTAGCAGACACTATCTATCTTTTAAAAACCCAAACTGAGTGGTCCAGGGTTTGGAGGTTACGTATGTCTTTGTTTATAAGCTCCAAGATGATACATTCCATGGTGTTGCAGAACTGGCTTGTCAGGCTAATGGGCCAATAGTTTCCAGGGTCCGTGGTGGCACCCTCTTTGTGGAGTGGGATAACCGTTGCTGTGTGCCATTCAGTAGGCACATAGCTTGAGGTGAGGCTATGATTGAACATGGTACTTTGGTGGAGTGCCAGTTCATTCTCTAGTTTGTGCAGTACACAGCCTGGGATGTTGTCTGGTCCCATGGATGCTGTTTTCTTAGCTTTAGAGAGTGCTATCTTTACATGTTCTTCCGTGATTACAGGGGCTTTGCATTCTTCCAGTATTAAGATGGGCCCTTTGGAGGGTGAGAGAGGGGTAAAGTTAAAACTGAACCTATCTGCCAGGATGTTGGCAATATCTGTTGGTTCTGTTATATTTAGTGCCATTGTGCTGTAGCTCAGAGCATATCTGAGTGTTGCCATTGAGATTCTTGACATAGCTGTAGAATGCTTTGTAGTTATCTTTGGAATCAGTGGTGATTTTGTTTTCATAACTGGCTTTGGAGGATTTTATGAGGGATTCTCAACTTCTTGCTGAGGCTGACCAGGGAGCTTCTCCAATCTTGGGATGTTACTCTTTTTTTGCAACAGCTTCTTCCTTCTGTTGTGGAGTTTGTTTATGGTAGGAGACCACCAGATTGGTTTCCTTTTTTTGGAGGATAGCATCTTGGTTCTGTTGAGGATGGCACTATTTAATCATATCAAGGAGAAGACCTTTCACCCACTAGCCTCCAGACTATTCAGAGGTGTATAAATATACAACCTTAAAGACCTTAACCACTTGGGTCCTCTCCTCCAAACCCTCAGACTAGTCTTCACTGCACTGACCATGGTTTCTCTTTTCTTGGTCCCAAACAGTGGGAATGTCTACTTCCTTATCTTAAAGATCGTACCTAATTTTCCAATTGGAAAAAAAAGCATGTTAAAAGACTCCAGGAAAATGCAACTGCCATCTCTTTGATCACATAACTTAAGCTCTTCCTACCTTCCCTCTACATACCTTGCTCTGACTTCACTTTTCTTTGTGATTCTTTCAGCGTGCCAGCTTTGATATCCTCTTTGTATATAGTACATGTATGTATATTGTGTTTTGTCAGCTACTCTGTTATGTATTGTCATGCATCTTTTATCTTTATATCCTACAGCCAGTTCTGATATTCACACTGTATATAACATATATGTATATATTGCACTTTCAGTCAATCTGTATATAATGTGATGTGCCTGTTGTATTTTCCCCAATCTTAGACTGAAATGGGTCCAGTGTTTCAGTGCTGTACCCGAATTAACACATTTTAAAATAAATAAATGCTCTTGGGGAACAGTAATACACTCACTCTAACCCTTTGTATTAAAATTTGTAGCAGATGGTTAGAAAGAGAGGGAAATTCTTATTTTTTGCAATAGAAGGTGTTAAATGTCCTATAGCATATATAGTTGGTGATGAGTTATCTTTGTATAAGCTTAGTTTGTTTATTAAATGAGATATGTACCCATAAAATTTATGACTTCTATGAGCAGTGTCAATAAATCTGGGAAGGAGCATGCCGTCTAAATCATGGCTGCTGAGAGGTATGGTAGTAGTAAGGAAAAGGGATCAGGGAGTTGGTGCTTGATGAAATGAAGCTCACTTCTGAGCAAAAAATAGTTTCACAGAGGAGAGAAAATTGGAAATTGTTACAGCGTTTAAAAGAAGCTATAGAGATATGCCTACAACACAGTGGGTTTTTTTTGGTCAAATTGTAGAAAAAATGCCAAATGGTGATATATGTGTAAAAGGTGTTGCATGCTTGTGTTTCATGCATTTACTGAATTTGCATATCACATAAAATTTGAAGACTACACATGGACATTTACACATGAAAAATGAGGTTTTATGCAGGGAAAGACCTTGCATCCCCACACCTCTCTTCTACTAATTACAGTCAGTTCCAAGGTCATGCTTACACATACAAATGAAATATTCTCTCTTTTCTCCCTCTCTGTTTTGTTTTTGCACAACTTTTCTCCTGTTTGCAGGTTTCCTTTCTTTACTGAAACATTGTTCTCAAGTCTATACATGTCCAGTTTCAGCACTGCTTATTTCACCAGAAAGTCTGATGCAGAGCTATTCTATGTCATGCATTGGAATGTGATCCTGTGGGGTAGTTTTTACAAGTAAGTGGGCCTACCAGTAATATATATCTGTACAAGTTCTCCCAACGTATAAACTCACCAAAACTAAACTCCTACCAAACGAAGCGGACAACAAACCAAGTAAAAACAGTAAGTCACTGTGGTAACGCTGTGGAAAAACAGGCAAGCAGTGTAAATATAATCCAAAAAGACTTTTATTACAGCTTTCGTCCAACAAAATGAACCTCTAAAGCTAGATAATACACCCCATGATGGAACTGTAGCTTATATACACATCAATCAAATGCCATTAATTAATCATTTAAACTATTTCATCACCCCCAATTTTCAAAGTAACAACCCTAACCATAAAATACATCTGAAGCTGTTACTTTAAAAAGTTTTAAAATTCTTTCAACCTAAAAAAAAGTAAGAAAACTTTCAGAAAACATCATGCATTAATATAAAAATTACATAAAATTGCATAAACACATTCCTATCTTTCCAAACCTTTTATTTTCAGTAAACAGGAAAGAGAGCATATATCATTAAGACCTGGCCATTTAAAGGCATTAAGCCTTAACTGCCATAAAAGTTCCTTCTTTTCCAAGAATAGTTCTGAGGGTCCCCCTCTGGGTCCTAAAACTACCCTGTCAATAGCAATATATTTAAAACTATGGCCCATAGATCCCCCAACATGTTTTGGAAGGGTATTAGTTTCCTGTTCTTTCCTAATGGCATAGTCATTCTTATAAATTTTGTCCCTTAAACAGCGATCCGTTTTGCCCACATAAAATGCCATACATAACTGGTAGCTGCCTACATATACCCTTTGCTATTACAATCAAATTTGTCTGATCCTATATTCGTACCCTAACCCAAAAGTTCTGCCAATATGAATCCTAGAACATCATGAACATCTACCGTATCTACTCCTATGTGGGTCCCTTTCACTTGGAGTTTTATTCAGATTCTCCAATATAGACTTAAAGTTAATACCTCTCCTAAACACCATGGTGGGAGATGTACCAAATCTTTCCCTTAGTCGTCCCTCTTCCCTCAGAATTGACCAATTCTTAACCAGAATGCTCCAAATGGCTGCATGATCAATACTAAACTGAGTGATGAACTGTACAGTGTTCAACAATGGGGAAACCGAATCCGACACTTCAGTTTCAGGTATAGGACTAAAGGTACCCTCTTAATATTTTAGATTTTACCTCATTCCTTAAGTTAGCCAACAAGTTACTGGGATACCCCCTCCTTTCAAACAGAGTGTAGTAAATCACATTCGTTATTAAAATGTTCATCCAAGGTAGTCATTCTAGCAGCCCTAACAAGCTGCCCCTTAACTGACTTTTTTTGATTCATAGGGTGTGAACTTGAATAATGTAAGAAACTGTTGGAATATGTTTTCTTCCTAGGAATTCTCAATATGCATCTCCCTCATCTCAAATGTGGGGTAGGGGAAGGTTTAATAAGAACTGTAGTAATTTTTCCAATAATAAGGAAGCCAGCAACATCGATGATAATTCAGTTGGCAGTTGGTTGTATTTAAAACATCTAATCCTTGATCCTGGCCTTGTAACTGAACTAGTGGCATCCCCTGTTGCTGGTGGACTAGGGATTTATGCTGGCCACCATGGTTTGCTTTATATCCATGTGCAACACTGGGTATCCCCTTCTTGTGCGTTGATGCCCTGCTTGTTAAGTAGATCCCCCTTTTTTCCCCAGCTCATCTGCAGAGTTGCACTCCCAATCTGCCAACCAGATTCCCATGTCCTCAGGCAAAGTGCTAAGGGCTTGTTCCCTCAACAAAAGGTCTGTCAGGCCTTCAAATGTGGTGACCTAGCACCCACTCACCCACTTATGAAAAGAATTGCTTAACTCAGCATTATAATCACATACACTTTCATCTGCCTTGCGTCTATGCTCACAAAACGTTTTTTGGTAAGCTTCAGGTATTGACTCAAAACATTCCACTCAACGTTGTTTTACTTTATCATATTTTAAACCATTGACAGCATACAATTTGGAAACAGCAGTTACAGCTTCACCATGGGATAAGAGGATCAGAGACTGTACCTAGAAACCTTAGTCAACATTATACTGTTTACATACTCTTTCACATATATGAATAAAACTATCAAAATTATCACCCTCTGTAAACTGTGGAAGCAATTTACTGACCTTTATTGCTTCTGAGGTTCTGTTAATTCCCTTCCCTATTACCTCCATGTAACTGTTGGAGTCAGCATCTCCCTCTCATGTTAGCACTGTTGCTCCTTTTCTTTCGCCTACAAATGCAGCAGTCTCTCTGCTGTTTCCGATTCCAATTGTTTCTCCTTTCCTTCAACTTTCAAATGCAGCAGTCTCTCTGCTGATTCTTTTTCAAATCATTTAGCCTCCAGTTCATCTGTTCAACTCCAAATGGATTTTTAAGTCCTCTGAGGAAAAAGTGAACTGCTCTGTTTCTGATGGCGGCAAATTCCCATCACCAGACTGGTTATCATCCAATTTGCTGTTCTGAACTCTCTGGCTAAGGCTGAAATCATTTCCTCTCAGGTTGGCATGCATCAGTCATTTGCCTTTGCACACCTTAGCCAACTGATTCTTTGTCAGTTTGCCATAATCCTCTGCTGGCATCTTTGCCTGCTTTCCCTGACTGAACTAAACTAACAAAAATAAATAAAACTGTTGTGAAATGAAACTCTGTTTACTTTGTGGCTCCTGGGTTAGTGACAACTGCCTACAGGCTACAGAATTTCAATTAATATCCACACCACTGCTCACCAATATGTGAGGGATCTCCTCTGGGCCAGTAGTCAAGAAGCATGGAACTCTCACCACTGATGCTTGTGAGGGACATTCACTTGGAACAAAGGTAGATAAACACAGTATTTCCAGATGCCGCTGTCTGCACCAAACACAATTTCCCTTAAGAGCACACAGGGAACACAATCGGCCCAGGGTCTGGGTTTCCCTTTCTCTTTCTCCAGGCTTCCAGTAAGAATCCCCACTGGCATAGCTATAGAGTTGAGTCCTCATTCGAGTGTCCCAGGCAAAGTCCTCCACCACCCTCTCTGTGAAACCAGTGCTGTGTGTCCCTGCTCCAAGTAGATGAGACACGCACACTTTTTGAGATTTGATTTTCACACATGTACATGCACACACACACCTGGGAAAGGCTGGCACAGATTTACTAGCTATGCCCCTCTGCACAGACTGTAAGGTAGCTACTGCCACCAAAACACTCCAAAGCTAGCTATTCTAAGGCTGTTATAAGAGTACCCAATTATACTGAGTGTTATGATATGGGCAAGTGCCATGATAGCCAGCTGGAGTTTTGTAAAGAATATGTCCTCTGAACATCAAACTGATTTATACAAGATGTTTGTGTTACAAATGTATTAGAACTGTATGCCATTTGTATATCAAACTGATTTTGCCTGTGTTTAAATGCATCAACAGTACACTCTGCTGAAATGAAGTGAAATGTACATGTATTAGTGCAACTGAATTGAGTGTATATGTTTTAGTGGAGGACACAGGGACAGCAAGGATTATCTTTTAAGAAAGATAAGGGAAATGTAAATAAGCTGTTAAATCATTAAAATAGCACCCCACAGTGCTGAAATGGACCAGAGACGGTGAGTCTGAAAAACAGCCTGTGTTCATTAGCTCAGTGAAAAGAGGGGAGTCCCCAGGAATTCCACAAACATTTGGATGTGTATTGTGGCCGTCTGTGCTAAATTCATCCCTGCTTCAAAAGGGGAAATACTGTGAGAACCTAGTCATGTGACCAGGTGAGGTCATTCTGCCAACCCTCTTGGAAATTATATTTTTAGATATTTCAGTCTCAGAGTGTTGAGTATTCTGTTTGGGAAGCCTGACTGGAAAGACCCTCACACACAGCATCTTGCCTTGCAGTAATAAGTACCTTGACTAGGGAACCATAATTCTTTTAGATTCAGTCAAGAATGTAGTGTAGCTTAGTTCAGAATGTTTTTCTTTATTTGTACGAGTCTGTCCTTCAGTGTTGATTTCAATAATTTCTGTGATTTGAAATCAGTGATTTACTCTGTGTGTGTGTGTGTGTGTGTGTGTGTGTGTGTGTGTGTGTGTGTGTGTGTATATATATATATATATATATATAAGGCTGGTCCTTGTGGAAAGTATTTAACCCTTGAGAGTGCTTATATTTACTGGGTGATGCTGTGTGGGCCACTCCAGAAGTACTAGCTGTCTTGGTGAACTACTACTATTTGGATTAGTATTAATATTACACAGTATAATTGGACACCCTTTGTTAAGGGCCATAGAGTAGCTGATTATGGAGTGTCTGGTGGTGGTCATAACTGCCTTATAGTCTAAGCAGAAGTGGGCATAGCTAGTAAACCTATGCCAGCCTTTCTCAGCTGTGTGTGTGTGCAAATAAAAAAAAAATAAATCTGTGTGTATCAGCTACTCTGGGCAAGGACACAAAGCACTAGGTTTACAGAGAGGTGGAGGACTTGGCTTGGACACTCAGCTGAGGACCTAACCCTACACCTGTACCAGTGGGGAGTCTTACTGGGGACCTGGAGGGAGACAGATTTTGAGATATCCAGACTCCAGGCTGAGTGTGTTCCCTGTGTGCTCTTAAGGGGAATTGTACTTGATGTAGAGTGGTCTGCATCTGGAAATACTGAGTATCTATTTGTATTCCAAGCGCACATCCCTCTCCAGTGTTACTGGTGTGGATTCAAGCTCCTTGATTAATGGTCAAGTGTGGGGATGACGCATATTGGTAGCAGTGGTGGATATCACACGGAGTAAAATTAGTAATACAAATGATAGTGTTAGACAAATGCAGTAAGTTTTGCAGGAGTGGCATAGTGTCCCCTGGTAAATACAAGTACTCTCAAAGTTTAAAATATTCTCTAAAAGACCAGCCACAATCTTCTTTCTGCTTTTCCCGGTTAGGGGTCACCACAGCGGATCACCAGTCTGCTCATGATTAGCAGTGGAGTTTTACAGTGTCGAGTTGCCAGCCCAGCGCCCAACCTTCCACAGAAGGCACACACATGGACACACTAATACCTAGGGCCAATTTAGAGTGTCCAATCCACCTACAGCATGTCTTTGGGATGTGGGAGGAAACCCACACGACTACAGGGAGGACATGCAGACTCCACACAGAAGGCACCCCAGCCGAGGATCGAACCGGAGAAACTCTTGCTGTGAGGCGGCAACGCTAACCGCTGCACCACCATGGCCACACTTAAAAGACCAGCCACAATGAAAAGTTTAAATATATTTAATAATAAATAAAAGAACATGAACATACTAAATATCTATTTACAATAAACACCAGAGGTTCAATCACAGGAAATATTAAAGTAACACAGATGAATAGATTGATTCAGATACAGAAAAACAGTACTTAACTAATCTCACTGTATTATTTTGAAAGAAAAACTGTTATACAAAGTGTCTTGTCAGTATTCTTAAATATGATACTTTGGTCCCTGTGGGACTGAATGGAGAGGTTAATTGGAAGTATTTTATTTAATTGTTTGATTGTATTATTGATTGATTGAGTTTGTGTTTTTTGTATTAAAGGTAACACATTTTAGCTTCATTTTGTAACTCTTGGAAGGTTTTGTACCGAGGTGCTAGAGAATGAAATACATTTGGGTCTGATCCAGCGGTCTTGATTTTCTTATTGTTGCTAGTTGTATGGACTCGCTGTATTTTTCCGACTGATCTAAAGAATTACTATTCCCTGTTTACTTACTAAAGAAAAGCAAGTTGAAGTGGGTAAGTGATCCTTCTATGTCAGGTTTCAAAAACAGACTGTTCTGAGGCTTCTGTCTCATCTAATATTAAAGCATTATTTCATTGCTGGATTACAGACTATCACACAACAGCATTTCATTGCTGGATTACAGAATATTACATACATCTGGTCATCTGACTGTGGTTCCCATATTACACCCTTTGCTAGAAACTGAACCTGAATTTAGCACATATTTTTTAACATACACACAGAGCTTTGCTGTGATGTGTTGTAGCATCTGGAAGCCATAAACCCATTTCAACACTTCCACCCTTTATGGTAGCAATTAGTTCACTGCTAAGGATAGTATAGCAGGATTTGTAGTCCTTTTTTCACAAATATTTTGTCTATGGCTGCAATCAGAACTGTACGATGCAATCTTTATGGCCTTCCAGGTGATTTAATTTCAAACTATTTTTCAAAGCTGGCTGGACTGAGATTTAACCCTCTTCTCTTCCAGTAACATCTGTTACAATATATTAATTCTAACAGTTACAGTACAGTCTGACATACAGGTGTATTTCTTTTTCTGTCCAGCAGAACCTACTGTTGGTACATTTTTAACACAAGCACCTTTACAAATACATTTTCAAAATAAGTACCTGTACAAGTCAGCTTGATATACAAATTACATATAATTCTGTACAAAACTCCAGCTAGCTGTGCTGGCATATGTTAGCATCCACTACCCTACTTCTCCTGTCATAGCTGGCAATACCTCAAATAGTCACACCATGGAACTCTGTCAGACTGCCTAAATTGTCATTTATCAATCTGTGTTATTATTATATTGCATCTCCTTAATTGGAAGTCACTAACCCCTGTCCCCTTAGATGAAGCTGTCCGAGTTCAATAAAATCTAAATAAGTAGTAGTTATAACCAGCTGACCACCAAACTGAACCACTTTTTAACTGCTTGGTAGCATTTGAAAGGATACCAGAGCAGATGTATGGGAGGAGGTGGACATATAACCCCTAGGATAGTATTAAAAAAAAAGAGATGTCCTGGAGAAAGAGTTGCAGGTAGACTAGCAGGATTGTTCTATGTAATCTCCCACTGTAGTGAAATAAATGATATAGAATGACAGAGGAATTGTGATACTACCAAGAGATGTACTGTGCAAGAGATGGAATTCACTAGGTGATGTGCAAGTGTAGCACATTGCTAAGCTATCCCCCATGAGATAAAATTAATTCAAAATGAATTTCCATCATGAGACAGCATTATTTTGAAAAAGGTAAAACATTCCTTTGCCACTGGTTTCACCTTTGTAATCAAATCATACTACTCAGTCACTGTGGGTAGGTTATGACACATCTACTCCATGATTAAATGTAAAGGATTGATGTTTATTAAGCTACCTGAAGAATGTGATGGCTTTTGTATCCCAGTGTAGAAGACTTTTTTTCTCTCCATTTGATGCATACTTTCACACCACACCATTGCTGAGAAAATCCTCAGTTGAGAAGAGTAAGTCAATCGTATTGAACAATAGGAGGATTATAAACTCTTCTTGTTTACTGCACAAAAACACTGCACTGTAGTATGCAACCCTGTCTGAATTCCACACTGGGAGTGTATGCCTTTCATTGTTTTAGCTTAAAGCTTTAACCATTCAGTGAAAGCTTTATTACTCTATATCAGGTCTACAAATCATCTCTCTAATTGGTGCAGTGCTCTTGCAAACCCTTCTTTGATGGGATACATTCTTTCTCCATGGGATTGCAAGTTCAAGTTCTTTTCAGAATTCTGTACTAAGATTAAAAAAAAATGCATCCATGATCTTCCAGTCTGCAAGTGTCAATGTAAAAAAAAAAAAAAAAAAAAAAAAAGCACTTTTTAATAGGCAAAATTTGTTTAAATCAGCATTGTTTTCATCCTTTTAAGTAATACATGGAGTGTAAGACTTTTAGTTGTTGCGATTTAAAGTAGCCAAAAAGACTACCATAACTAACTTTAGCTCATTCCTACCTACGTGAGTAATCTTTCCCAAAGGCAGAAAGGAAATGATAGCGTGTAGCCCCTTTTTCCTTTTATTACTTCCATTTATGTTTCATCTTCATCATTCCACTAGAGCTTAGCAGTAATCCAACATACATCTTTATCTAACCATAAAACCTGACCTGTGCGTATGAAATGAAATTAAATACATAACCATGAGCAGAATCCCTAGTGTGTGTGTGGACATGACTCCCCTTCCCCCAAGTACACATAATAATGCTAAACAGCATTTGACTGCTCACAGTATGTCCGACAGAGTTTGGTATGACTCATCACTGGAGACGGCTCACAGTTCTCTCCAGGTTTTCAGACCACCTCCGTACACTTATTTCCAGTGACCAACTTTAGTTAACTACTTTGCATTCAAATTATAAACAATCATGTTAGATAGCTTGTTTGCCTGGAAGTGGATGACTACAGTGTATACTTCTGGTTCTCTTCCAAAGGCATACCTTCAATATTTCCTTCTGATGAATTTACATTAAATGCTCCCCTATGATTGCATACCCAATAATCCCTTTTTAACTAAAAATAGTGTAATGTATTGTAAGCTAAAATATTAACAGGCTTGCATTCTTTTACTAATCACCACTATGACCCTTCATCATTACATCATAGAAAAAAGCAACATCCTTCTTCGTTAGTATAGCTAAACAAATCCAATCTAACAACTAACATTACTGATATGAAACAATACAACTTCTAGTTCTACTGGTTGCTTTTCTTCCATCTCTACTCACTCACTGTTTCCGGAAATGTATTACTCTTACACTCCCAAATAGGCACTTAAATTGAAAAAAAAATTATTCAGAACCAACACCGTTGACTTGTTAATTCTAAATGTGTACCAACAAAACAAACAGATGCAGTTAAACCAGATGTAGCTAAACCTTATTGCAGAAATCTAGACACTAACACAAATTACTTATACAACCAAGACCCCACATATGTAATACTGTCTTCTTTTTTAACAAGAAACCTCTTTGCCTATGTTATCAGTGATGATTCAATAATCATACATTTATAGAAATTGAAACCGTATTGCCATATTTTCATTTGCAAGCATTATACATAACTTATCTTATCTACAGTTGTCGTCCATCAAACGTTGCATAGCTCACTCAATTCCTGTTTTCCATTAAATCACTTTCCTCCTCCAAAGCATTATTCTGGATTTATTGTTCCCTGAATTCTTTTTTTTTTCCTATTTAATTTGCTCCTACCCGTTTCTAGAAATCCACTTCCTTTTGTTTTATTTCTGTTATAGTCACTACTTCAAATACGGTTGGTTTAGACTTTGATTTCCATTTTCTAATGATGGCTTTTTGACAGCTACTGGAATTAAATGTAATCAAGTCTTGCTATGTCTAGGAAATTCAGATCCTGTATCCCAGCTCAAAAAAAACATAATCTCTTGTTTTACTGGCACCCATGGGGATTGGTAGAGGCTGGATGACACTAATTTCTGGTTGCTTGAGAGTTGCTATTAAAATAGGCCTGACTAATATTGTACTCTATTCTATTTATTTGGTTTGACTTACTCTCAGGTTGGGACAACAGTGATTTATTCCTATATTCCTTTTTAAAACTCTAAAATGTAAGGTATATTTCTGTGGGGGGCAGAAAGTACAACACATGAAACTTGTACTGTATTTCTTAGATTTTTTTTTCTGGTTGCCTGAGAGTTGTGCTTGCTTGAGTTCCAGTTAACTGAGAGTTTACTAATGTCCTTAGTTACATTCATTTGCTAACCCAGTATTTCTGACAGAGTACTCTGTATGGGTTTTTTTAAGTCTGCCAGCTCATTACACTCCCAAAACATATGCTCCCAGTTTACACTTCCTTTCCAATCACATCTCAAACATTTGCAGTCTACCTGAGGAAAAAAAAAATCATTGGAGTCTGTGTGGGGTACAAAAATACCTATGCAAATACATCCGAAGCAAAAATTCCAACTCTTGTAAGACTTCGCTGCATATTTGGGAACCATAAATATGTCCACCCATTGTTTGTTTGTGAATTGCTATCCAGTCTCTTTCCAATCTTTTTTAAAATCCTCTGATTGCTATAGTAATCGTGCTATATTTTATATGCCCTACTAATTGGCTATTTGTTTAACAGCGGTTTCTGTTCTAGATTCAAATAAAAACTCTCCATTGCATGTCTTTCACCTAGGATTTGCCTATCCCTTTCTCTTTGCCTATATTCTTATATCAATCCTTGATGGGGAAGGTAATCTCTAGCATGCAGTCCAAATATATTCTTGGCTTCATCCCATTCTATTACCTTTCCTTCATTATTTGCTACTTATACCTGGGTTCCTTTGCCATTTTATTTCCAGTAAATTCCAGCCACCTCTTGCCTATTCTCTGTACCCCCTAATTGAAGTCATCCTTATCAGCAAAGTCTCTTTCATTCCCATATTATGTTAGCTTAGTTTTTGGAATACTTCTTTTACTTTATGAATATAATACTCAGTCCACCACTTCTGAATTTTTAAACTTTTGGTCGTGCCATAACCATGCCATACCTTACAAAATTGCTGTGCATCATTAATGGACTTAAAGTACACTAAAAGCAGGAGTGCTTGACTGGATCTCTTTCTACCATAATATCCATAAAATAAATTGACCCCAAAGCCCAGTTACCCATATTACATGCCCAAGCCTTATCCAGTTGCTTCCAACCCAAAAGTACGAGTGTTGTCATTAAGTCTTTATTCCCCATGACCTGTGAATCCAAAAGCTTCTGAATGTCTTTGCTGTCCAGCAGATAAAAATGCCTGCATATTCACGTTTCAGAACCTTGTCCATTAAGGTCAGTGGAATATGTGAAGTAATTGTAGTTACCAAGGCAAGTGCACTTACAAGTGCTTCTGAACTCTTAATCAAATGGTTAACCTGGGTGAGTACTGGTCCCGGCAGGAAAGTCTGAGGCGCTTCCACAAAATCTGTAATTTCACTTTCCTTTTGACCATCTGCACCCCAGAAATCTTTTTTTCTGTAAATAAATCGAGCCATCTAGCTCTGTCTTCTTTTGATAGTGTCCAGAAAAGTTCCTAAATATTCTTTTGCTGTCTGGGCCAAACCTGCTTCCTCCACAATAAACAAATCCCAGGCATTACCCGATGAACATGATGGCTCTTCAGATAATGATGCTGGCACAAAGTTCAACTTCTGCTTCCTGCCCTCTTTTACATCCTTTCGATCTAAGTCACCTCAGTTGTGGTGCTGATTTTATACTAATCCACTGTTGACTGTTCCAAGTGTGATCTTTTGCCCCTGGTGACTACAGGAGTCCAGTCACACTGTTGGTCTGCGGTTCCCTCCTCAGTCAATGCCTTTGCTTGATTAGCGAGGGATTCCTGTCTTGCCTAAGAATGCATGGTTACCACAATTTAAAGAATATATCTGAAGTGGAATTAATAAAACAAAGTCCTACTAAGTGAAATGATTTCATAAGTTATGGACTCAAGTCACACAGCTTAAAAACTACTGTTATGGTTATTATCCACTTCAGCTGCTCGATAATCCACGATGAAGCTGTAATCTTATTAGCCTGCTGAGAAGAGAAGCTGTGTAAAATTAGCACTGTAAACTTAAAATTAAAACTAGAATGCGTGACCTGACAGAATATGTAGAGCCTGAATTAAATTAAGTATAAAACTAGAAAAGACCGACTGCATTAAAACCTATCCCCAGATTTGCTTTTTAACACAATTAACTGTAAACTGCTTATTGGATCCATCTGTTATAATATACCTGTAGATACTTGAGTCACTGTAGCTTTACACCCCCACTCCTATTTTTGGGCGGGGACGAAGACCATATGAATTTAAATAAGAATAGTACTTTAACCTGTACTTGTACTTCGACCTGGCCCTTAAGTACTTGTTCTTCACGGTGTGAAAATAGTAACTGGAGAATAAGAAATGGGTAAAATGTGGAATTCATGATAACAGCTACTCAAATGTGAGCTCTGAACCTAAGTGACGGGTATATTATTTTACTTAATACCCGTATAACTTCAAATGGATAAATGATTTAGTATTTGTGTGTTATCAGTTAAACTTTTTTTTATTTACTTAAATACTTGACAAACATTTTAATGTCAAGCTGCGAGAAATGATTTGCCAATACTAACTAAGAAATTCAGGCACCATGATGTGTGCCGGAATATTTACTCCGTCTTCCATACAGAGGAAGTCGAAGTTTGGGTACTTCTGCATGAAACTGAAACTCTCACACCTGCATTTCAGTTGTTTTTATTCACTGTCCCATAGTATTTCATATTTTATAAGGCAGGCACGTGCCATGTACTTTTATTTGTTGTGATTTTTCTGATGATAATGTAACACAAACTTATGGCAGAACATTGCAATGCAAGACATTTTTTTTCTTTTTTAAGCCAAGCCAAAACTATGCTGATAAATGATGCACTGTTTTGCAGTACTACTAGCAACATAACACCAAGTTTCTTGTCGCATATCTAAATTGGATCAGCATTTCTTCTCTATCATCTTTACCCCCTCTCTAGAAGGAGGCAGCATGTATTTCTAATTTTGTTCTTGCCATTGTCTTTTTTTGTGTTTGTTTGAAATTGCAAAATCTTATTAAAGAAGGTAGCAGATAAATATTTTTTACTGTGACTGTGGGTGTTGTAAGGTCACTTTCCAAGGCTGGAGACTTATGTACATCAGTCGAGAAGCAGTGACAATTTATTGTGGTTCTCTTAATTTTTGTGCAACCCTCAAGTCAGGTAGGGTTGATCCGTTGTTCATAAAATGGTCAGGCTTCTAGAAATAAGTTTTAGATATATAATTTAAAATGCAAGTCATCTTTACTTTCATCACAAAGTGATTTTGACTGGCTTGACACAGAGTGCTGTCCTTTACATTTACTACAGTCTTGGTAGTGCAGCTGCCAACCTACTGAAAGAGAGGTGATAACCCTGACAGGTAGTGGCTAAGCAAATTAATCAGCAAAATTAATCTCACTGCAAGAAAGATACTGGGATATGCCTTTTTCACTGAATTAGCAATGTGATGAATCATAACCCCTGGATGTAGGGAATTATTGTTGTAGTAACAGAAAGTGAATAATTTTTAATTAGTGAATGTATTTATTTATTTTACATAGGCACACAGTGTACTTCCTACTAGTAGGACCTGCTCTAACTTGCCACATTTTATGGGTGTCGGAGCATCTGATTGCTATTCCTAAAATAATGGGAAATCTATGGGGGACAGGTAATGTAAGGATGTTGGTCGCTGAGTCCGACACAAAATGCAAGGTGAGGTATATAGTTATGACTGCAGAACAGGAGGGGAGGAGTCTTAAGCGCTGAGCAAAGAATTTAGAAAGTCTGAACAAGGGGGCAGAAAGCTGACAGTTGAGGATCAGTACAAACTTCAGGACTGTTGTGGCCTGTTAGTGAGAGGTGGGGGAGTGAACATCTGGGGGAAAGACCATATAAGGAATCTGAGGTTTTGATTACACCTAGCCTGACCACTGGAATCAAATTAAAAGAGCAGTGACATAAGTGAACAATGCTGTAGTGAATCCTCAAAAGAACATATTATAGAATGAAGAGGAGGCCATATAAAAAAAGGACATCTGGTGTTTGGGAAGAATCCTGAAGAAAAGAAAAATTCAGGGTATATAGGGGAAAGGAATCTGACCAGAGGCATCAAGACTTGGAGCTCTTATCATTTGAGATTAAAAGAGACAAAGACATAACACTGATAAAAAGGTAATATCTGTGAGAGTTGAAGGGATCATTTTAAATGGGTAATACAGGGGTGAAGGAAGGTACAGAAACAGTAAACTACAAGGACTCACTACTCTCTAGGTATTCAGAATTGCATTTCACATAGAGATGGACGTGGAATAAATTACAAAACTTTGCGGATGAATGAGAATCTAGACAGGCATTCAAAAAGACCCAAGACTGACAAAAAAATTGTTAAGGGGAAAGAGAATGGTAAATGCACTTGAAAGGGCAGACTAACATGAGAGGATGATATGCCTAATGAAAGAGATGTAATGAGTGGCTATTGTACTAATAATACAACTTTTTCTGCAGTTTTGTGAATGGAAGCTTTATAAACACTGAGGGTTTAAAGCAACATGGCAGTATGAAAGTTGTAAGTAGATCAGAA
>NC_056743.1:715379090-715396353 GCF_019279795.1 Protopterus annectens | reverse complement strand
CAACTGGTGTCAAGAATGCTTTGGAGTATGGCAGATGGGGACAGGGTATGAAGTTATTGCCAAATCAGTCAGCAAGCAGGTTGGCAATTTCTTCAGGTTCAGCGTGAGTGGTACCTTCCACTAGAAGTTCAGTACACAGCTAGGCATTCCCTTTTAGGTTTCAGACTTGGCTAAAAAATGCCTTCTGACTGTCTTTAGGGATGCCAATTTAGTCTCGTAACTAGCCTTAGAAGACTTTACAAGATATTGGATTTGTTTACTCAGGCTGTGGAGGGTATTCTTCCTCTTCTTGCATATCAATTTCTTTCTTTTGTTATATAAAACTTTCAGTCAGTCAGGGTGGCTAATTTTTTCTGGAGAACCTGATTTTGGTCTTGTCAGGTACAGTTAAGTCAATACATTTGCATAGGAGTTATTGTCGACTGTGTTAGCAGGGCCTTTGAACCTTTTTAGACAATCACTTAGTATGCTATAGTTTGCTTTGGAGAAATTTTTCAATTTTTTTTCTCCTGTGGGGTTCCAGTCTGATCTTTACTTTAAATGAGACATTTATTGCCTTACCTTACCAGGAGGGGCAACATACAGGGGATAGTGTAGTGACCCCCTTGTTGATGAGCACTAGGTCTAGTACACTTGACCCTCTTATGGGGCTGTAGACCACTGTTCCAAGGCAATTGAATTAAGAAAGTCCAGGAAAATCAGAGCGATCGTGTTTGTGCTTGTGTAAGTCGCCCACTTGATGGAAGGATAGTTAAAATTGCCCACGACCATTGTGCTTGGCTATATACTGAGCGACTCTAGCAAGTCTAGTTAGGTGGTGTGCTTCTCCTGGTTCATGATGGGGGACCTGTATCTAGTGATGATGTGGTAGGTTATTTTACTTGTAGTTATTTGGACCTGGAGCAGCTCAAGAGAGTTGTACTATTTTACCAGTCTCCGTGTATTTGGATTTGATAAAGATGAATACACCTCCACCTTTTGGTTTTTTCATGCTCATTTTGGGGTCTGAATGTGTGAAAGGTATTATAGCCTTGCATGGTTAGGGTGCTGTCTGCAGACTTGAACCAAGCCTCCGTGACTGTGCAGATGTTAGCATCTTCCAAAGTGAGGAGAGCTTACTGTCAAGTCTCCTAGCATTAAGCAGCATGACCTTAAGTTTGTTGCTAGTGAATTTCTTTACATCTGAAGTTTTGTTGTTTGAACATTGCCTAAAAAAGGCACTATGGGGGAACAAGAGTCTTTGCCAGTATCCGAAAGCCTTGAGGAGACAGGTGAAGGCCATATATGGCAAAGCAATGTTGTCTATCAGCCATGTCTTCCCAGGCTGACATAGTGGATTTCCCTGGAGTGACAGCAGAAGCTATCAGTTATTGAAATCTAACATTTTTAGTATGTATTGTGGTATTACCCCAGGTGATGGTAGATTGCTACTTAGGGCTAGGTATGTACATGCCTGGGACACGATCTGATAGTTCAGTCATGTCTCTCTTCATATAGTCCAGAGAGGTATGTCTCAAGTCATTTACTCCAGCATGTACTATATCAGAGCCATAACAGGAGTTATCGGGCGGCACAGTGGTGCAGCGGTTAACGTTGTCGCCTCACAGCAAGAGGTTCTCTGGTTCAATTCTCGGCTGGGGTGCCTTCTGTGTGGAGTTTGCATGTTCTCCCTGTGTTCGCGTGGGTTTCCTCCGGGTACTCCGGTTTCCTCCCACATTCCAAAGACATGCATCTGGAGCGTTTCTCCCCGGGCCTCCGCTGAAAACAGGCTCTGTGGAACCTAGTCTGACATTCCCGGTCAACAAATGTTAAATAAAATAAAATAAATAAATAAATATTGCTGAGTGACCTGAGTGCATGCATGATTTCATGGATTCTAGCATCTGATGGGAAGCTGACTGTGACCTTCTCCTTGTCCAGCCTAGTGAGGGGACATCTGTGTGTCTGAGTCACCTATGACCAGGGCATTTGGTTTTGAGGTGTTTTGCCTTAGGGGGGTTAATTGTTGAGACACTGGTATGTGTGTAGTGGTAGATTCCTTGACCTTGTATTGTATGAGAGGAGAGGTGTGCATATGGGCAACCTGTTTGAAGTCTAGTTTGTTATGTGATAAGACTGACTCTAGTTTATTAATATAGTTACATCTCTTGCATACTGTATTTGTTTGCTTTAGAAGCAAGTGGTTGTCAGTATGGATGAAATAATTGCAACATTGCCTGAGGATCACTGGAGAAATATTGGGAAACTGATTGCCAGTAGTAGCAGGTAATTCATAAGTATTAATTTGTGAGAAGGCAAATTAGATCAGCTATTGCTCTTCGATTAACAAGGGGACTTATTCGATAGAACATAAGGGATGAACAGTGGGGTGACTCTGCTCAGTGATCAGCTGAGTTACCTGCAGTGTAGAAGTGCACAGTTACGTTGCCTGCAGAGCAGCAGGAATGGGTTTCATTGACTGGTGTCTAGGGAAAAAGGGATTTTAGGCATTTGCCTCTATACAGAGCACTGCTAACCCCTGTAGTGCAGCTGTGTGCAAATGGGCGGCTTATATACATGTGAATTTAAACCGTTTTAAACTAGTCTGCCAGTAGGAAATAACACAATGATTCTTCCCATCAACAATCTGCAGCTCAGACAGGGCTATAGCCACACTCTTCTGCCACAAGGGGGCATGAAAAAGTATGGCTGTGGTAGTTGCTTTTGTACCATGGAAAGTCTCTTTCTGGTCACAGTGGGGTAATGTGCAGACTCCAACCATGAACAAACAGATGCTGCTGTTATTTGTCTGCACGATTCTCTTTCCCTGCTAATATGTTAAGAGCATATAGGACCAAACAACATATTAGCACCATATTAGAAGGGAAAAAAAAGCCTGCATGGTAAGAAAACCCACCTAACTGCAAGAACAGGTCCTGAGGCTTCTGTGCTAAATATTTTAGTGAGTGTGGTCCCAAACAGTCCTTGAATAAACTGTAGTTGTGCATCTTGAAGTAGAGAGCAAATATGTGCTGTGCTCGAGATCTTGACTCCTGCTAGAAGGGTTTATATAGGAGCTTTAGTGGTTCTGGAAAATATTCACTGGAGTATGCAAGTAGAGGATGTTTCATGTGCTTGTTCTACCTTGAGCTGTATTTGTGACATAAGTTTTGGGCACAAATCTTTGAACCTGCTGTTTGGGAGTAATGGTTAGGTTAATTTGTTATACGCCATTTGAAAAGGTATAAAAAGCTATATTGTCAGGTGATGCATGCTGTACCTGATCCATAATATTTTTGTGTAATGTGATGTAAAACATGCCTTACAATATAAGGATTCAAGTCGTTGAAGTTCATTGGTAAAGTATAAACAAAAAGACTGATTTAAAAGCTTTACATTTTAGAGGCAAATGTGGAATGCTCTGACACTCTTCCCTGTCTCTGATATGATGCATAGAGTTCAGTTAATATATTTGCTATTTCTGAGGAATATACTTTATCAGGATAATTGTTTGGGTGTTAATTTGTGGAGGATTTATTTTCCATTACAAATTAACGTGAATAGAATGTGGATTATGAAGGAATGAATGAGAATGAGCTGCAGGTAAAATATATTTGTATGTGAGAGTAACACAGTTGTTGAAAGAAATTAAGGAAAGTGTGTATCCAGATTATTCTGGGTAATCTGCTGGAGCAGATGGTATGATGTACTACAGCAGAACTCCTGGCATAGATGATTTGCACGCCTTCCTGATGGTGCATTGGTATGTATGATTATGAAACCATCTTCAGAAGATTTTCTGTTGGAGATTCCGATTCCTGTGATGTATAGAAGGATGTGACCAGTAGACTCATGGTTACTGCATTTTATTATTCCGATTCCTGTGATGTATAGAAGGATGTGACCAGTAGACTCATGGTTACTGCATTTTATTATACAGATGTCTAAGGAAGTCATTCTCTTGGGCAGATGTTTCTTTCATATCATTAAGATGATGATATTGAACAGTAAAGCTGTGTTTCCTTGGAGAGCGGTCAGTGGTGACAAATTCTTAGCTCAAGTTATTGCAGAAAGAGACTTGTCTTACTGTATGAAATCTATTTGGTATCTTCTGGAAATGAATTTTTCGCATAAATAATTGTCTTGTATTCCTAAGCAACTGTTTAATGCAGTTTCATAACCTAACAAATAGTGTAGAGAATAGTACAATTGTGCAGTGGTAAACATTGCTGCATCGCAATGCTTGATTCTGCAGTTTGTGTCCTAGCTAGACGTCCCATCTCTTTACAGTCTACATGGCCTTTGTGTCGCTCTAGTGATCCTCCAGATTGTCCGTCAATCATGTGCGTGTGGTATTTTTGTGAGTATGTGAAGTCTGATTTTCAGTGGAATGTTGTCCCATCCAGAATTGCTTCGTTGGCTTATGCCTGCTGTTTGCTGTGTTGGAGTTTGGCTCAACCATAACCCTAAATAAGATAAACAGAGTCATAGAAAAGTGTATCTGACAGCATGCAAGTGTGCTGTAAAAACATATAGCATGTGCAGTTTTGGTATGAAAAAATTTATAAAAGGACTGAATATGCAGAGCTGAGCGTTGACACTGAAGTCTACATGAAGTTCAGAATAAGGGAGACTGGTTTTCTTATGAACCTCTCTGTCTTTTTACCGTAGTGTTTGGAAGCTGTGTAATTCAGTAAAGTTGTTGGAGCTAAATGAAGTAAAATAGTTCGATATACCATTTTGTCAAGACCTGGATTACAAATTGTCCTCCAGACATGACCTAAAGCAAGTTTATAGGGAATACTTATCCTAGACTAATCTAATGGAGTCATTAGTTACATAAAAGAATATAGTCCTCTTTTTTACTTGTCTGCTGTGAAAGTCAGGTTTAAATCAAATCATTAGCATCAGTCTTTACAAAATACATTGTAGTGCATTCATTAAATGAGCAAAACAGTAACTAAAGGCATAGTCTGAGTTTATTCATACTTTGAATGCTTCTTCCCAACAATAGAAAAGTAGACCTTATCTGAAGACAGCAGGCCGTACCATGCAGAGTTTAGTGAAACATTAACTACCACATTATTTTTCAAGTATGTGCATTCACATATTTATGGCTCATATGCCTTATGCACACTGTATGGGGCTAAAGCTAGGCTTGTAATGTGAAGCACTGTGCTCACTATACACAGTGAAATGATGTAAGTGACACTTATTGTGGAAATGAAATATACATTACAAGTGAAGAATGTGTTTATACAATTAATATGTCTTTAATATATTCAGTCAAATGCATATGCATGCATCTGTATGTCTACACACAGGCCCACCACATGTAAAGATGGATTTAACCAGTTCTTAAAAGCACACTGGAGAAACACACATGAATTAACACAGGTTTATCTGAAGATTGAAACAAAAAGTTTGCCGAATTCACTATCCAGCCCTCCCAGTAATGGGCTGCAAAACAAAGGTCACTTATTTAGACATTGGTTTGGCCTTCCTTCAACTTCACAAATTTCTTTGCCTGAACTTTCCATTCAACTTGAGAATTCACAAATCTTCAGGCAGAGCCTGTGCAAATTCCTGTTTTTTGCTTCCATGTTACAGCTTTCTCTAAAGAGCTAATTTGCAAGCATTATTGTATATAATATGAATATTTGACTAATTTTCCAAGAATTTCAAGCCAAAAGACACATTAAAGCATACCCTTCATTGTGTTAATAAGTTGTTACAACTGACCCCCAGTCAAAAAAAAACAAAACACTGGTTTTCGACTTATACCAATGGGTTAAACACCTAAATAACACTAGCAGCGTATTATTAGCTAGCCTGACAGAAAGAAATACAATATACTGGAAGGTTTGTAGACAGAGTACCCACTGGCATAATTTTGTATCGGCATCATTTTGTTTACCCAGTCATGACAGTGGGGCATTGCATTATCAATCGCTTTATTAAAGTATCTGCTTAACTACAGATAGTACATTAGCTTAACTACAGATAGTACATTAAAGAACAAGAGATTCACTTCACAGGTAAGCATTTACTTTTGATTGTTGAATACCTTTTTCAGCATTGCTTAACTTTTGACCGATGTGGCATTTTAAGGGTTCCTTACCTTGAATGTCTTGAACACAGCTACAAAACCTACTTCTGATGCATGCATATACAAATTAAATTCCTTAGTAAAAGCAAGAGTTACTAACATTGGTTCAAAATATATTATTTTCAGGTCATTACATGCTTTCTCTGTTCCATGAGAAAATTGTTCTTCGATTGGATCTTTTCCTTTTATGAGATCTGTCAAAGGACAAACAGTAGTTGCAGAGTTAGGCAAACTTGTTATGTAGTACCGTGCTAGTCCAAGGAAAGCCTTTTCCTGTCTTTTAGAGGTCGCTATAGTCCAGTTTTATATAGCCAGTATTTTCTCTGCTAAATTTTCTTTTGAATATACAGTCAAGCTTGCATGATATGATGTCTAATAGAGTTGTATCACAACCTGCACTTTTAGTATATGAGATTCCAAGTCTTAATGGATGGCACTTGATCAGGGTATAGTATTTTAATAGCCAGTCACTGAATGGTGGCCAAATGATACTGTTGTTATGAAGTAAACCTTCACAGGATTCAAAAGTTGTCAGCTCTCTTAGCCAGGGATAAATGGTATCTGCCAATCTAATACTCCCTTGTCAAGTCTAATTTTTGGTGTCTTTCTTTTCGAACAATCTCCATCAGCTCATTAATTGTATGTGGGATAGCTATCAAACATGAAACTCTTATTCTGCTTTCTGAAGTTGGTAGATAATCTAACACTTTCATCAGGCTTAAGAACTAAAACTGTGGGAATTCCCCTTTACTGTGTGACTGTCATAAAACTGATAATTTGTTCTTCTGAACTTCTTAATTTAGTAATTGCACCTGTGACTTTGCATACTATGTAAGGTCTCAGCCTAACCTTCAGTGTTTGGTGTTAGCTCTGTGTTATGTTTCTAAGTACATTCCTTCATTTCTTAAAAGAGAGTCTCTCTTATTTCCTACTTTTTGTATTTTTGACAAGAATTCCTTTAAATTACTTCAGGCAGAGAGGTCTCTTCTGTATGAATCTTGGTTACAAACTTACTCCAGAAAGTTCCTATCTTTCACCATGACATTAGGGCACTAATATAATAGATTTTTCTGATATTTCTTAATTGGATGACTTCATATAGTTTTTCAACCATCTCAAAGGAGCATTGCAAATTGGCAGGAGTATATTCTACTGGAAGGGAACTGATACACATCTAATAATCATGATCACCTTGGTGGGATTCTCTAAATTAGATATACCAGTTAACTTCTTAACGCAAGAAATTTGAACAAAGCATAAAATAGTGTGTTTGGGGTAGACTGGCTCAAAAATAGGAACAGACTTTAAATATTGCTCTCTTAAACTTAGAAAGTAGCTAGAATAACACAATTTGTGTTGGCATGCATTTTCTGAAGAATATGAAGTACGAAATTCAAATATATGTAATTATTTTATTAACTTTAGCACTCGATGATTTGCCAGAAAGCCACAGATTTTATGTGGAACAGATCAAAAATCTGGACAGCTGAGAGTAATGAAGTTAGATTCAACTTATGCATTTGTTGGGCTTTCTGCATGTGCTTCTTTACTATAGACATAGCCACCTTTACTCTGTCCAGTACACTAACGTATCATTCTGTTGTGCTCATAAATGGTGGTTTCTCTTCTTTCTAGGTCTCATTAGCAATATCAAGCAGATCTTTGGGAGGCTTGTCATAAAGGAGTTTAAAAGAGGTAAAACCAGTTGAAGTGTGTGTCATCTTCATCATAAACAGCAAGTTGGGTAACAACTGGTCCCAGTTTTGCCATTTGCATCAGTGCCTTTTCTTAACATGAACTTCTGTGTTTTATTGAACCTCTCTACTAAACCCTCAGTTTGTGGACACTATATTGATGTTAGCTGCTAACCTTGAAGCATTGGCAAAGTTGGTTCATTACTACTGATATAAAAGGCATGCCTTGATTAGTAAGTATCTCTTAGGGAGAAACACTCTGGATTCATAAGTTCATAAGTGTTTACTACCTTTTTAATTAGCTGTGCATCCCAAATCTCTGACAAGTTCTGATCCCCTTGATAAGTGTAAGTAGGGAATTGGGAGATGAAATGTTTAAAGGTTGCCTGTGTCCATTAGAGACCTAGGTGCCAAACCAGGGATGAACTTTCTGTTTCCCTATCCATTTGTCCAAGTTGCACTTGAATTGGGTTAGGTAGGAACTCTGTTTCACATGGATTGGGAGCTTGTTCCAGAGATGGGGTTGTCTCTGGAATACATACCTGTCTCTCCAGTAAGTCCAGTTTATATTACAGGCAAGATTTAAATCTTTAGAATGGGTAATTCTGGTGGTGTTTGTTTTGTGGATATGCTGGAAGTCCATCAGAGTGTGGTCTGACAATGCCGTATATGCCAGTCATAGATCTCCCCTCAAAAGCCTTTAGCAGACAGAATACCAGTATAAGGCCTTAAGGTGGCCTGCATAGGAAATTTTACTTATGCTCTGTATTCTTTTAGTGAGGACCCTCTCTGGACATTCCAGTTGTATATGCCTAGCTAGGTACAGTGGATACAAAAAGTTGACACACCCCTGTTAAAATGCCAGGTTTTTGTGATATAAAAAAATGAGACCACAATAAATCATTTCAAAACTTTTCCCACCTTTAATGTGACCTATAATTAGTTTAATTCAATTGAAAAACCTGTTAGGGAAAAATATAAAAAAATACAGTAAACTGGTCGCATAAGTGTGTTCACTCTTAAACTAATACTTTGTTGAAACACCCTTTGATTTTAATTACAACATTCAGTCTTCTTGGGTACATACCTGCTATCAATTAAAGAGACTCTGGTTAACCCCAAATAAAGTTCAGCTGTCCTAGTAGGATTTTCCTGACATGTACTCAGTTGCCTGCTACAGCAAAAGCCATGGTTCGCAGAGAGCTTACAAAGCATCAAAGGGATCTCATTGAAAGGTATCCGTCAGGAGAAGTGTACAAAAATACTTCCACAGCATTGGATATACCATGGAACACAGTGAAGACAGTCATCAAAAAGTGGAGAAAATATGGGACAACAGTAAAGTTGCAAAGAACTGGACTTTCCTCCAAAATTGATGAAAAGACAGGATGAAAATTGATCAGGGAGGCTGCCAAGAGACCTGCAGCAACAATGAAGGAGCTACAGGAATTTCTGGCAAGTACTGGCTGTCTACTACATGTGACAACAATCTCCCATATTCTCCATATGTCTGGGCTATGGGGTAGGGTTGCAAGTTGGAAGAGTTTTCTTACACAGAAAAACATCCAGGCCCAGCTATAATTTGCAAAGCAATACATTATGTCCCAAAAGCATGTGGGAAAATGTGTTGTGGTCTGATGAGACTAAGGTTCAACTTTTTGGCCACAATTCCAAAAAGTACGTTTGGCACAAAAACAACACTTGGCATCACCAAAAGAACACCATCCCCATGGTGAAGCATGGTGGTTTCAGTATCATGCTTTGGGGTTGCTTTTCTTCAGCTGGATCTGGGGATTTAGTCAAGGTGGAGGGTATTATGATCAGTTCCAAATACCAGTCACTTTTAGCCCAAAACCTTCAGGCGTCTGCTAGAAAGCTGAAGATGAAGAGGAATTACACCTTCTAAGATGACAGTGACCCTAGGCATACATCCAAATCAACAAAAGAATGGCTTAACCAAAAGAAAATTTAAGTTTTGGAATGACCCAGTGAGAGCCCAGACCTAAATCCAATAAAAAATCTGTGGGGTGACCTGAAGTGGGCTGTGCACAAGAGATGCCCTTGCAATCTGACAGGTTTGGAGTGCTTTTGCAAGGAAGAGTGGGCAAATATTACCAAGTCAAGATGTGTCATGCTGATAGACTCCTACCCAAGAAGACTAAATGCTGTAATTAAATCACAAGGTGATTCAACAAAGTATTAGTTTAAAGTTGTGCACACTTAAGCAACCATCTCATTGTATGTTTTTTTTTATTTTTTATATTTTTCCCCTAACAGATTTATTTGTTTTTCAATTGAATTGTACAGGCTATAGGTCACATTAAAGGTGGGAAAAGTTTTGAAATGATTTACTGTGGTCTCGTTTTTTTATATCACAAAAACCTGGCATTTTAACAGGGATGTGTAAACATTTTATATCCACTGTACATGCCAAAGAGGGCATTGTACTCTGTTACATGTCTGATGAATGCTGAATGCAGTGGAACAATGACTTCCTTGGTCTTAAATGCCATACCTTTGTTTATACATTGCGCTACATAGAATGATCTCCTCACTACTGTAGACGTGATAGCCAAAGGATAGATTACTGTCTGTGTGTCCCTAAGTCCATGACTACTGGGTCAACTCTAAGTGGTGTTTTGTCAGTGTGATGGCTACCAGGGTGGATGACTTCCCAAAGAATACTGTTGTGTTTTTCTTGGAATTTAGTTTTAGTCCATGGCTCTGACACCAGTTGTTTTGTGTGTCAGCACTTCCTGGAGAACATTTGTGTCAATGTGGGATTCAATAACTCCTCCTAATTTACAGTCATCTGCAAATTTAGTCAGCCAGAGACCATTGACATAGACTTCAGAGAAGGAAATACCAAAAAGTTGTCCAAGGACCGATCCTTGAGGGACTCTACTTGTGACTGGCCTCTTTCTTGAGGTTTAACTTTCTGGGTCCTGTCTGTGAGCCAGTTGGCTATCCACCGGGTGACATATCAGTTTGTACCTAACCTCTTGAGTTAGTCAATGATGCCCAAGTGGGTATTGTGTCAAATGCCTTGGCCAGGTTAAGGTAGGCAGTGTGAGCCATTTTGCCTTCATCCATTACTTTGATGACCTTCTCAAAGAAGTCGTCCATCAGGTGGAGTAGGCATGGCCTGCCTTTGACAAACCAAACTGGGTTGGGTTCCGTGTCTGTAGGTTTACCATATCACTGTTGATCATTTCCATGATGAGTCTTTCCATGGCTTTACATACAAGACTAGTGAGATGTATAGGTCTGTAGTTTCCAAGGTCTGTAAATGGCTTACCTTTGTGCAGAGGGATGACTGTTGGTGTTCTCCATTCAAGAGGCATGAAGCCTGTTTGTGGACTGCACATGATTCATGCTGTACATCACTGCTACAAGTACTCTAGCTCTCTGACAATAGCCATAACATTAACCTAATACAATTGTATGGCTTCTGTAAATTTCATAGCATAGTCCTCTGTACTAGTATGTACTGATACCCATTGTTAGTTTTTACTAGTGGCCCCATTGTGTGCACATCAGTGCACTCAAATGGAAATGCTATAATAGGCATTGAGATCAAATTAATTCTTAAATGCAGTACTGAGTGTGGGTTCTGATATTGTGGGAAAAAAAAGCAAATACATTTATTATTTCATCTATTAAACCAGCAAACAATATGGGGCAAACACACTTGCTTTAATTTTTGCACATCCCCAGTTAACCTTTATAAGCTGAAACTGTCTAATAAATTCATTACTACTATCCTTTGTTTTTTTTCCCTCAAATATTTTTTATTTTCAATTAAAATAACATTTACATAATATTTTTAAATATTTTAAACAATTATATGCAATATTTACAATCACCTGACTTTCAGTGTTGTACACTGTATGTTACTAAATATAGAATTAACACATCAGTTGTCAGAGATACAATATTGATTATTGCAGTGTGTCCAACAAAGAGATAACTTTCTTCAAAGGATTATTTACCAATGGCCTGGGATAGATTCGTAGTTATTTGATTTTTATTTCCATCAATGCAGTTGTCTTAAGTAAAGTGTAGAATTCTTCCAAGGTCGGGGGTGTATTTGGATTCCACCTTCTGGTTACACATTTCTGAGATATAGCAAGTATTGTCCATAACAAATACATATTTGTCTTATTCAGGTATGGACCTTCATTTACATTTAGTATAATCAATACTTTAAGGTAAAGGATTCATTAAATAAAGCTTGTAAAAATGATTGATTCTATTCCAGTATGATTTAATTTTATTACATTCATAAAAAGATATGAATCCAGTCTGCTTTATTTGACTTTTCACACCTCCAGCAAAAAACATTTGTAGTAGTACGGATCTTTTTAATTCTATCTGGTGTTAAAAATGTTCTATGCAAGTATTTCCAATTAAATATTTTCCAGTACTTTGTGTTAGAGGTGTAATTAACTGATAGTAAGATGTTAGTTTTAATTTCTTCTGTTAACGGCAATGACTGAACTTTTTGTTAAAAACTGCCAGTATGATGGTTTGGGAATTGTTTTATATGTTATTAACTCTTTTATATAGATTTGAAATGGAATTTTTCTTTTCACAACTATTATATATAAATTCATACAGAAAACATATTAGATTTGGAATATCTTTAAATAAATGTGGAATTATTAATTAATCTGCATAAATCTTGAGTGTACATTAGAATGCTTTGCAAGGTTAACCAGTCCTGTGTTTGAATATTGCAAGCAGTTTTTTATCATATGTATATCTAAAACATTTAATTTATTTACACACTGAAACCAGCATAAGAATCCATTTTGTTCCCAGAAGGTTATTGTTTCCCTATATATTTTGCGAGGAAAGTTCTTAGTGATGGTAAATGGGGTTAAAAGATCAAACCAAAGTTTTAGATCTATGTTTGCATTGATAAGTTACCTAAAGGAATTGATGTAATGATTAATCAGTGTTGTTTTAGAAAGTTTTGTTATATTACATTGTATACTTATGCATAGTATGTACCAGGGTTTGTTTGATTTGTCTACTATTAAACATTTTTTAACAAATTAAATTCATTTATTAATATAGCCGTTGTTAATTCTTTCCAGTTGGCAAAATACTTTGGATTTATCCAGTCTATTGTAGTTTTAAGCACAGATGCTTTTATATGTGTTTCTATTTCTGGGAAGTTCAATCATCTTCGTTTCCAGGGTCTAATATGATAAGTTAGAGCTACTCTATTCTTTTTGGGATACCATAAAAATTCTATTAAACATGAGTTTATTTCTTTAAGAATGCATATTTCAGGAATTAACTGTATTGCTAATGCTACATATAGTATTTTTGGCAATGACCATTTTATTAATTGCAATCTGTCTTCAAAAGTTAATACAATTTTGTTACACTTTTAGATATGTATTTCTATTGCTTCATTAATGTTTTTATAATGTATTAATATTGTTTCATTTACATTTTTGCATAACGCTATTCCTAAATAATTTAGCGCAAGTTCTTGTTTTACTATGATGGATTTATCTGTAACTTGCAGTTCTTTTTTCTTATTTAAAAATAGAAATTTTGATTTTGACTTGAAATCTTATAAAATTTCTCCATTACTTGTAGCTCTCCTAATGACTCTCTGAAGTTTGATAGGGTTAATAAAATATCATCAGCAAAAAGCATTATTTTAGATATGTACTGGTCATAGACTATTCCTTTTATTCTTGGATTATTGCACATTATTTCTGCAGGTATTTCTATAGCCAAAGCAAATAAAATAGGAGAAAGGGGGGCATCCTTGTTTAGTACCTTTCGTTATATGGATAGAGTCTGAGGTGAAAGGACCTAATTTAATGTAGGCTAAGTTATTAATATATATGTTTTTAGTAATAAGATGAAGGGAGGAGTAAATTCAAATAATGCTAAAGTTTTAAATAGATATTTCCAGTTGAGGGAATCAAAGGCTTTTTCTATTTCTAATCAGATTACAAGTGTTTATCTTCTTTATTCACATAATCTATAAGAGCAAGTATCCTTTTAAATTTTCATGTGTGTGCCTGTTATATAAAAATCCAGTTTGGTCATTATTAATTGTCTTTGAAAGTGGGATTTTCATTCTGATAGCTAGGATTGACATGGATATTTTGTAATCATTATTCAGTAATGATATAGGTCTGTATGAGGTGCAAAGGTCTGATGGTTTATTATCTTTTAGAATTGGTGTTATGAGAGAATATTTCCATGAGGGTGGTATTTTTGCTTCTGACTGGACTTCTAGCAAAGTTTTATGAAAAAGGGAGATTACTGTTGAAGGGAAGAGTTTGTAAATTTTCTTACTTATACTATCTATCCCTGGAGCTTTGTTAGATTTGCTTTCTTTTATCTTGTCAACAAATTCTTTGTAGGATATAGGTTTTTGTAGGTCTAGTTTTAAGTTTTCAGGATTTTTTTTATATTGATAAGGTTTGTATCCAAGTTTATTTGGTTGGTATCTAAATCTTCTTTTTTGAAGTGTTCCATATAATGGAACCAAAATGCTTCAAGGATGTTTCCTACATCTGATACTTTTTTCCCTTTCTTTTCATGATATATATACTACCAGTGTTATTTGCTTTAGATTGTATTTTAATTATTGTAGATAAGTTATGTAGATATCTGGGGGAGGTGGCTAATGAGTTCATTTTTAATTTTTCCTAGGCTAGACAAGTTTTGTGTTAGAATTTCATTATATTTTTTTATTTAATTCCTGTATTTCTTTTTTACTTCTGGACAATTCTGATTTTTTTTTTTTAGATTTTCCTGTCAAAAGTCTGGTTTGCAAGTCTAATGATTCAGTTTCCCACTCTCTAACTTTGTTTTTGTACCAGCAAAGGGTCTTACCAAATAAATACGCTTTTAATGATTCCCAAAACCATGACTCTACTGATCTCTGTTGTATTATTAATTTCAAGAAATAATTGTAGTTCTGACAACATCCAGGGTCTGATTTTTTTAATTTTCATGATATATGATGGAATTCTAGTTGAGAGGATTAAAGGTTTAAACTCTATTTGGAGCTTCATTATTAGAGAGTCATGATCGGAGAAGGGGCATGGAACTATTAAGAAGTTGAGGATTTTTGTTTGTAAATCTTGAACTACGAATAATTTGTCTATTCTGGTTTGTGTTCCAAATCTATGGTCTTTATGGGAAAATAATAAGGATTTATCATCATTTACTTTAAAAGTGTCTATTAAATGAAATGAATCAATCCATCTTTTTAAGGATTTTGAAATAGTTGCTATGCAAAAAGACTTCTTGGTGGTTTCAGAAGCTTCTAAGGTACAATTAAATTTTCCTGCCAGTATAAGATTTCCTTTATAATTGTTGGAAATAAAATATACGTGTATTTTAACCGTTCTGCTCCAATTCCTGGGAACCAATATAAATTAGCTAAGGTCCATATTCTGCTATTAAATTTAATTATAACAAATGCTAGTAGACCTTCTTTGTCTTCATATTTATAAATAACTTTTGGAGTGATTATATTTTTCTTCCAGAGAATTGATGCTCCTTTTGTGTTTGTTCTATAGGAGGATTGAGCTAAGACTGTGTACAGTCCTTAGGGTTCCAAATAAAGATATCATTAGTCTTAAAATGTGTTTCGTGGAGAAATACTACTTGTGCCTTATTAAGTTTTAAATATTTTAGTAAGTTTTATCTTTTATTTGCATTATTTAAGCCATTCGTATTTAATGATAAGAATGTTAAATCCATTTTAAGTTATTGTTGGAAGAAATGTTTTGCTTTTTTTTTATTTTGATTATAGTAGTTATACCATATTCTCTGATAACACTGAATGTTATTTTTGTGTGTGTAAACTTGGGAGTGTAATTTAATGTTCTTTCTTCTTTAAATACAAGTAAGGTAAAATTCTGGTCAGGCTTTAAAAAAGTACTTCTATAAAACATTAATTCTAAAGTATCAAATACAAGTAAATATGAATTTCCCATTAAACATAGAATGAAAGTCATTCCTAATCCAATAGATAAAGATAGATCTATTGGATTATCACTCATACCTTTAACCAACAACATCAACTGAGCTCCATATGTTAAATTATTATATGGAGAATTTTCTTAAAAGATATATTAAATTCTATATTATTCTGTTATTGTTCTATAGTATTTTATATATCAGGATGGAATGTTAGTAGTGTAAACAATTATTATGTTGACTTAGAAAATATCCAATATTTAGTTACCCTTAAGAGATCCCAAACATATCAGATACGTCATTTTGGATAAATTTAATGCAACAGATGAGCATACACTAAATAAGCCAACAGCAAATAGATTATTACTAAAATAATTTGAGGACTCTGCAGGAGACAGAATGATCACCAATGAAATATGAATTTACTGTAGGTGTACTGTCTTCCTTTACTTTTCCACTTTTCAGCTCACCAACTTCAACTTACACTTATGAAAAGACATGGCTTATCAGTGGTATCCTGATTCTGAGTAGAGGCGCCCTACATTCTAGTGTGCATTGCTTTTACATATTTATAGATTTACAAAGCAGAGTCTGAGAATGAACTATGATCACCCTGACAATTCCCATCCTGCATAGGGCACCTCCTGCTTCCAGATTGGGTAATCGCATCAGGTTTAGAATGAACATGAAGGTACCTATATGGTAATCAAGACTTACCTTAGGTAAGTATTAATCAAATAGTATTTAGAGCAACTTAGAGAGTTCTCGTGGCAGTTAGACTACTCTTAAGCCTCTCCTCCCTTGACCAAAAACAAAGATTTCCCTTCCCTTTCTTTTCCTTGTTTTAAATCAGTACTAATAAAAGAAATTCAGCAAACATAGGTAAACAGAAATAACATTCAGTAGTCTGTCTTGTACATGACTCAAAATCCATTAAACAAGTCCGTGACTAACATCACTTTAGTAAACATTATAAAGACAAATTAGAAATAATTTCCTAGCTGTTTAAATTTTCTGATAAAGCAAAAAGTTAACAGTAAGCTATTTTAACTAAAAGTATAAAGCATTTAAATTTTTCCTTGCATGTAAACATTTCTACTTATATTGTAGTGTTAGTAGCGGTCTTTGAAATCTGTACAATACTTCACTTCTTCAAATCATTCCTTTTTCAATTCGGGTTTTGTTTTGTCAAAACGGCAACAATATTTCAGGGGCACAATTAATATTTAGACTGTTTCAAATAAGTAACTTGTCAGTTGCCAATTGAGTTAGTTTAGAATGTATGGTTAGTGCAAATATAGCATGTTGCAAAAATATGTATTTTTTCGTGTGCACGAGAGACTGTCATATGCAAGTGAAATATATAATGGAGCATATATAGAGCAGATAGTTTATGGATTCAGGTTGTTAAAGTAAGTTATGCTTATTAATCAGACAATTTCATTTAAATTCACAAGTAATTTGGGGACATTTCAGTTGAGTTTCCAGGAATGTGTGTAGTCCAGTGTGAGTA
>NC_056743.1:715366590-715369090 GCF_019279795.1 Protopterus annectens | reverse complement strand
TGCATATATATATATGTACGCCGCCGTATATATATATATATATACATGGTAATATATAGTGCATACATACATAGCAATTACATATATACATATATATACATATGTATGTATATGTATGTATATATATAAATATGTATGGTGTACATATATAAATTATATGTGGGTATATATATATATATATATATATATACATATAGTATACACATATGTATATACATATATATGTATGCATATATATACATATGTATATGCATACATATATATATACATATGTATATATATATATATATATGTATATGCGTACACACACATATGTATATACATATATATACGTATATGTATGTATATATATAAGGTATATGCATGTATATACATATACATACACATGCATATGTATATATATATATATATATACATATATATATATATATACTATATATACATATGTAATACATATATATATACGCATATATATATATGCATACATATACATACATATACATGTGATACATATACAGCACATAATATATATATACATGCATATATACATATATAACATATATACACACATGCATGCAATATATACATATATATATATATACACATATATGTTATATATACATATATATACATATATATACATGCATGCATAGGCATACATATATGTATTGCATATGCATGTATATATACATATACACATATATACACATATATATATATATATGCATGTATATACATACATACATATATATACACATGCATGCATATGCATGCATATATATACATACATGTATGACATATATATATATATATACATATATATACAAGACAGCATGAGAAATATATATATATATATATATGCATATATATATATATATAAATATATATATATATATATATATACATATATATGCAAATATGTGTGCAAATATATATATACATGCGTATACACACATACATGTATATATTACGTGCATATAGCACATACATATGACATATATACATATATATACATATATGCAAGTATATACGTACATATATATATATATATACATATATATATATATGTATGGATATATATGTACATATGTACATACATATATGTGTATATATATATGCATACATATATACATAAATATATATACATATATGCATATATTTGTATATATATATGTATATGTATACATATATATATATATATATATATATATATGGCGTTATATGCAAGTATGGTACATACATGTATATATATATATATATATATATATATATATATATATATATATATATATATGCGTGCATATATATGTATATGTATATATATACATATATACACACACACATATATATATATATATATATATATATATATACATCACATATATACATACATACATATACATACACACACATATATATATATATATATATACAAACGCATTACGCCTACTAGGAAAAATGAAACTTATATACTTTGTGGTGGGAGGCCTGGGTGGCCTGTCTGGAGCAGAAAGAAACGCTGCGGACACGGAAAGTAGATTTGCCGCTTCGTTCGCTTCGTCATTTTTATTGGAGCAATACGAACTTCAGAAATCTACTTTTCAAAGTTTTACTTGCAGTATTTATATATTGGACAGTTAAAAAGAGGAGGAGACATTCTAATCATGCAGCCAATGCATATACAGGCACACAGGAGATATGTATGTGATCTGTGGTTGGTAACCCTCAGTCCGAACAAGCTGAGCCTATTTAAGAAGATGTGAATGTGATCTGTGGGGGTAAAGTATTGGTAACCCTAGTGAATTTTATCTGTTCGGCCATTTAAAGAAGGCTTTTGATATTTAAATTTCCATTTAGGCCTAGGGGATGTCTGCCCTGAGTTCTACCTGCCATTTTAGTTCTTGCACTTGGTAGGCCAGGAAGGTGTTGGAAGTTTGTGAACGATATGTAGCCATTACTTGTTCTAACACTAGGAATTTGATGATGGCTGGAGGTTTGCTGCAGGTGAGGGTATGCCTGGCTAGTGCATTGGAGCCGTCATTCTTCCTGATTGCTTGCATATACATATGTTCTTAATTCTGTCACTGAGCTTTCAGAGAGGTCATGCCGACATAGAAGCTTGGGCAGTGGTGACAGTTAAACAGGGTTACCATCACTACGTTGCTGCTGTTGCAGTTGTAAGTGATGTCTGAAAGAGTATGGGGTACTCCCTTTGTGGGAGTTGCACCGTGGGTGGTGTGGATGTGTTTACAGCATACACACTGTCCGCAGGGTGGGTGCCAACCTTAGGCTGCAGGTGGAGCCCTGTTTTTTGTCTGGGTCTGTTGGTTGCCTCTCAAACAGTGGTTTTAAGAGAGTTGGTTCTCTTGTAGCAAAACAGCCAGTGCCTCCCTAGGTCTTGTGTATAGTTCTGTGTTGCTGGTGATGATGCCCCAGTACTTAGAGATGGTTTCTCTAATGGTGGTGCTGTCACTACTGATGGGGATGGGGAAACGCGGCT
>NC_056743.1:715319090-715354090 GCF_019279795.1 Protopterus annectens | reverse complement strand
ATATATATATATATATATATATATATATATATATATATATAGAGAGAGAGAGAGAGAGATTTAGACATATGTATGTATGAGTGTGTGTAATTAATATATATATAGTCACATTTATCTATATAGATATCTTCTAGAAAGCTGGGTATGTAAACTCCTCATTTTAGTGAGATAGAAGGCAGTCAGACCTGCTAGTAGTTACTCCAATATTTTAAGATGCCATAAATAGCGGTGCTAACATCACTGGTGGTGTCTTTGGATGAGAAAATATCTCAATGGCCTTGGCTGCCAGATTTTTAAATAAAATGTTGAAGAGGCTATAAAAGTCATTTGCACAATACCATGACGTGTGCTCACTTGAGGTAAAAAGTGGAATCTTGGGCTTAACACCAAGACGTGAGGCTACCTACCTTATGGTGAAGTCTCAAGATTCAGCTGTTTGTGGTATAATTTTTAGGCTGTGCAGCTTCTGGAAGAGTTTGGCCTTTTGAAGGCCCATGTCACTTCCTTTAAAAATAGATTCTAGTAATCCATAAATGACTGTATCTTGTTTATGGCTTGACAATCTATACCTACGTAACATATTACATTAACACTGGTGGCAGCATTACATTTTGTAACTACATGGCGGTTTATTTCCTAATTTTCCATTAGAGAGTACTGACTTAAAAATTAGTTCTTACCTGGCCTTAGACCTTCACATTTGACCACTTATTTATTAATTTGATTATTCTTTAACCATGTGCATGGGCAAATACAAATGTCTCTTCTCTGCTGCAATGCAGGTTGAACTTTATGTAAAGTAATAGGATTACAGACATGGTAAAAATAAACAGAAAAATTTCAGCAAAATATGCACAACTGATATTTTTGTACAAAAAATATATCTCATATAATATATAAAATATATTTTAGGCTATAGTTATCAGTGACTTTCTTTGGTCAAATAACTTGTACCCCTCCAGGCAAGTCTACAGGTCAGTTCCCTGTACTTTCTCCAATTAACCTGGTGAACTTGGGGATCCTGAGGCAATGTAGCAACTGCCTCCTGTACACGGACAACCCTCTCCTCTTACCTCCCAACCCTCAGACTTGCAATTGATGCACTTGTATATCCAAATTGGAAGTCACGCACTCTCCAACCTACTCCAGAATGGCTGGTGAAGAGGAGACTGTCAACACTTCCACCACACCACATGGAATACACAGCCATCCAAAACACAAACCAGCACTTCCTTCATGTAAAAACACTAACCACACACCCACCATCGTGGAGGCTGTCAGTAAAAATCTACTCAAACATCAGACATCTCCAAGGCAAAAATGCACTTGACCATTACAGCACAAGACTAATGATTAGACAGACAACTCTCCTAAACAGTGTGCCACTCAACCAAAGCCCCTAAGGCAAAACAGTATACCCAACACACTACTCATAGGTGACTTAAAAGTGAGGCACACTGATGTCCCACTCACTAGGTTGAATAAGGAGAAAGTAACAGTTGGCTGCCTGTCAGGTTCCAGGATCTGCCACATAATGTATGCACTCAGGTCCCTCAACAGCAGGTACAAATATGACTCCAGCATTGTTCATGTGGGTGTGAATGACCTGAGACGTACCTCCTTGGACTACATGAAAAGAGACATGGAGGAGCTCTCGGATTATGTAGCCCAGGCGGGTATGGCACTAGCCCTGAGCAGCATCTTACCATCCCCTAGAATGATACCACAGTACAAGCAGATAATGATTGATTTCAACAAATTGCTAAGTTTCTGGTGTCAGTCTAAGGGGGATCTAGCTTCTGTCTGCCTGGGATGACATGATTGACAGACCTCAATGCTTTGCCAGAGATGGCCTGCATTTGTCACCCCTGGGCTTCCGGATAGTGGCCAAGGCTCTTGCCACCCTTATAGTGCCTTTTTTAGGTGGTGGTGCAAAGACCAAATTACCACCATAACCGCTACAAACAAATACAATCTGAGTGTCATGCTGCTCAGCGCTAGAAGTCTAAATTTCAAAATGCACTCACTCGAAGCACTCCTTAAAATGGAGAACATCGACATTTGTGCTGTAGCAGAGACACCTGGTTCAGGCTGTAACTCATTCCACACCTTTCAGCCCTAGAACTTGGTCTGAAGCTCCAATGGTGGTGGTGTTTCCATAATCGTAAAGGATGCACACACCTTCAGACTGGTAGCCCAACATAATGCATCAGAGATATTTCAGGTGCAGCTAACATTGGGTAAGACAGCAATTCAGGTCATAGTCTGCTGTAGGTCCCCAACTATGTCCCAAGACTCACTCCATGTTCCTAAGTACCCTGGAGAATATTGGGGTCCAACTTAACACTGTCATACTTGGTGACTTAAACTACTCTTCAATTAACTGGGAAAACTACTCCTGTACCAATACACTTGCCCAACGTTTCCTGGAATTCATTAATTCCAGTGCCCTGGACTAGCTTATTCTTACCCCCACTAGAGGTAGCAACATCCTTGACCTGGTCATTACTAACATGGGCAACCATTTCTCTACACCAATAGTTAACTCCTCCTTAGTTAGATCTGACCGCAAACTAATCACCTTGGAAATCCACCCCCCCCCCCCAAAAGATAACCACCATGAAAATCTTCTCCAAAGCTAACGTTGGGCTCCTAAAAACAGAGGTGGCTAACTTCATGGCACCCATGCAAATGGAGAATAGTTGCATGACTGCCGAATACTACACCAATGCACTGTACGAGCATGTACACAAATGCATGGATCTCGCCATACTCAATGGAACCAAGACGCTCTCTTCCAAACAAAGGAAGCAGATCTGATGGTTGTCTGCCGTAAACAAACTCTACAACAGGAGGAGGAAACTAATGTGGAATAAGGTGAAATCCCAAGACTGGAAAAACTCCCTTATCATCCTCAACAAAAAGTTGAGGTCCCTCATCAAATCCTCTAAAGCTAGCTATGAAAACAGAATTGCAGCAGATAGTAAAGACAACCACAAGGCCTTCTGTAGTTATGTAAAGAATCACCACGGTAATATCCAGATTTGCTCTGAGCTACTGCACAATGGTACCTCCTATACAGAGCCAACAGATATTGACAATATACTGGCTGACAGATTCATTGCCAACTTTACCCTCCCCTCCCCCAAGGACCAATCACAATACCAGTGGATTGCCAGGCGCACAGTATTACTTTTGCACAGGTTAAAACAGCACTGTCCAAGGCCAAGAATGCAACTTCTTTGGGACCTGACAGTTTCCCTGGCTGTGTTCTACATGAACAACAGAGTGAACTGGCACCTCACCTGTGTGCCCTTTTAAATCACAGCCTCACCTCAGGCTTTGTCCCTACCAAATGGCACACTGCTCCAGTTATCCCTCTCCACAAAGGAGGAGTGACTACAGACCCTGGGAACTATTGCCCCATTAGCCTGATGAGTGTGATATGCAAAGCTATGGAACACATCATCATGGACCTAATAAACAAGGATATAGGGATTTTCCAAACTCTGAATCCCACACAGTTTTGTTTTGTGAAGGGTAGATCATGCCTCCTCAACTTTGTCAACATCTTTGAGTCAGTCACCAGAGCTGTGGATATAGGCAAGGTGGTTCACACAGCATACCTTGATCTGGCCAAGGCCTTTGATACCATTCCCCACTCAGGAATCCTAAAAAAACTCACTAAGCTGGGCATCAACCCCTATATCACTAGGGGGGGGTTGCAAACTGGCTCACGGCACAGTGTGAAAGTAGCTGACTCCAAGTCAGACTGCCAACCAGTCACAAGTGGAATCCCAGAGGATTCGGTCCTGGGTCCTATCCTGTTTGGTATCCACTTTGCTAAAGTCCAAGCCAAAACAAAGGGACTCTGGGTGACAAAGTTCACAGACGATTGCAAGTTGGGAGCTATTATTAATTCCCAAAGTGATGTTGACATTCTGCAGAAGGCCTCACTGAGACCGACTGATGTCAGAACCATGGTCTTAAGCTCAATGCCAAACAATGTGTCATCATCCTCTTTGAGAAAAACCTGGTTCCCATGAATTACCACATTGATGGTAGTCCACTGAACACAGAAGGTGTTATAAGAGCTCTGGGAACACAGGTTGATAGCAACCTCTCTTGACCACCACATTGCCACTGTGATCAGAAAATCCTTCTCTGTGGCACAATTTATTCCTAAGGGTTTTACATCCAGGAAGAAATAGGTCATTGCCTCCCTTTACTCTTCTCTCATTAGGCCAATCATAGAGTACAATGCCCCATTTGGCATGTACCTCAATAGACACCTGCAACAACTGAAGAGGCCGCAAAAGTACCTCACAAAGAGGATCCTAGGCCTTAAAACACTTTTTCTACATGGACAGACTCAAAAAACTTCAACTATTCTCTGTCTCGTATCGCTTACTTAGAGGTGGTCTCTGCTTGACTTACAAAGCCATGTCTGACCCAGCTCTGTTAGAAATGCTACATCTAAAGAAATCCCAATCCCTGCACACCACATGCTCTAGAGACCTCAACCTCATTACCAAAATCAACAGAACATGCTGGAGGGACAGGTTCATAACCCAGACATTGCCATGCTATTGAATAGACTTCCCATACATGTCAAACAGAGCACCTTACTGGCCCTCTTCAAGGGAGATCCTGATGAGTGGATGGGAAATAGAAAATTCACCCCGGGGATCACTCCAGTGGCTCTACTCGACAAACACTGGGAACTAAGATCGGGTGGCACGATGCCAGGGTAATCCTATGGGCTAGGCTTGTAAAGGCTCCAGGGCCATTAGCCTAGTACACACCTATGAATAATGTATACCATATTTTTTGGGATATAGATCACTGACATCATTAAGTTCTCCATTAAACAAGATTTGGAAAGCAATAAACTGTGAAACATATTCATGGCTCCATACCACACGTCAGGTCATCAAGTAGACAAACTATTCTGAACAGTTTACATTAGGGAGCTATCAAGAAATGTATCTGTAGGATACATCAGCAAACAAATAGCAATATTGCCTTTGTGTTATTAGTGCAAGAATAAGATGCTCCGATAAAGAACAGGGTTGTTTTCGTCTTAAGATTTCTGAAGAGAAATTCCTATTGGAAGCTGCCTTGCAAGCAATTTTTATGAGTAGCATACTTAAGCCATCTAGAAATCTAGATATGTATGCAGGTATAATGAAGTACATATTCTGATACTGTGCAGGCTTGGTTACATCTGAAGTGTGGTTTGTTTATATGCATTAACAGAAGCAGTTTGGTGACATTTGAGGAGAAATTTTTGGTTAAATGCCCAGCCTCCTCTTGCCATCATAATTTCATTGTATAGCGTCTGAATTTCTGTAGATAATTTCATTTTTATAAAATGACAAAAGTCAGACTGCCAGAAAAAGATCCCATTAAATTGTTGCAAAAAATCTGCCCCACAACACCAAGTCCTCCCACACCAGTTTGGTCACCCTAACCCAATGGTGTTTACTCCAGTCCCCTTTCATCATAAAAGCCACTGACCTACAAAAGGGGCACCCTGGGTGCACAGCTCGACAGGGAAAACTCAAAAGCCCCAACAACTCCATGACTGAACGAATCCTTATCTTATCCTTGCCCATCACCAAACGTGTAACCATCCAAAGCCTCTCTATCTTATCCTTGGGTAGACAAAACAGTCCCCGCTCCACATCTAGCATTAATCCCAGAAATTGCAATGTTCTCACCAGACCTTCCATCTTATGCTGAGCCAACTCCTCGCACATGCTCGTAAACTCCCGCAACCCCTCCTGTGCTCCTGCCCTTCCTTCACCCACCAGCAGAAAATCATCTAAATAATGCACTTCCTTTTGCGTTCCCACTCTCTGCTGCCATATCCAGTGTAAAAATGTACTGAACTTCTCAAAGGCCACACATGCCACTGAACAACCCATAGGCATAGCTTTATCAAAGTAGTACTTATCAACTACCCTCATCCCCAGTAACGGCCAATCCTCACTCCTAATAGGCAGCAAGCGAAAGGCAGACTCAGTGTCAACTTTAACCAGCCATGGCTCCTGAAATTCCCTGATCACCTTCACAGCATCATCCAAGGATGTGTAATGTACCATGACCTCCTCGTCCGCAATAAATTAATTCACTGAATTCCCTTCTGGATGCGACAAATGATGTATCAATCTAAATTCCACCACCCGTTTCTTTGGCACTAACCTCAAGGGTGACACCTTATAACTTCTGAAAGGTGGACTGTCAAAAGGACCCAATAAACGCCCTGCCTGACACTCCTCCACCAAAACCTCCAAAATGTCCTCTTTACCTTGCACTGATCGCAGGTTCTTACAACCCCCCCCTACCCCCTCCCACAGTGGACTTGATAGGAAACTCCCGTTGAATCCTTTGTAATAGCTCATTCTTGATTGCAAGGCCAGAAAAACGCCGAAGCATACCGCGCAGGACCTCCACCTTAATGGGGAATGGCACCCCTTCACTTATTGCCTCTTAAGAACCTAAGTTCCCGGAACCCACGAAAATGACTCCTACCCTGAGCTGGGCTGGTTGAAACCCCTGCGAGGCGAGGAATCCACCCTCATGAGCCATAACATTGGAGTTCCACGCGGAAAGGTCTTGCCGACCACAAAAAATGGCCAAATGACTCCCTCTGCATCTTGAGCAAGTGTGTGAAAATTTGCACCCTACCCACGAACAAGACCAACACTCACCCACTCCTTCTCCCCCACTCACTCTCCTGTTAAAGCCACCATAACTATCTATCATCATGGCTAACCATATAGCTGGATGACGCACCTCACAAGGTAGTGACTGATCTGCAGCCTTCCGTTTGCGAAAATGCTGATCATTCCAAAACCATGCATTCCCCAGCCTTAACTGTTGCATCTCCCAAATGGTAATGAAATATCCTAGAAGAGGCAAGGCCAATGACCTGTCCTTCTACAGCTGCACAGCCATATAGTAAATAAAGCCGACCACCCAATTATCCCACATCCTAGGGCGAATCTTACCTACCCTCTTCCTCCCTAATGTCACTAAAGCCACCAGCAAGTACTTGCTATTAGACAACCTTGCCTCCACTAACTGCTGGACCCTTTCAGCATCGATCAACTCAAACACATCTACATGCTCACCTTTCCAAAATTTTTCTTTCACTGACCCCGGAATGTGCAGAGTCTGAAAAAACACTCTTGCCTCTTGTCCCAAGGCTAGGGTGGCTGACCAGTCCCCTGGCCACAGGCCAAAGTCAGAGCCTACCTCCAAATCCAAAGCTGAACTGTCCCCCGAACCTACACCCACCCTAGTCGCATCCTTGACAACGTAACTGGCTCCCTGTGACAGCCCCCTCTAAGCACTCTCTATTGCTTGCCATCCTCCCCAAGATCCCCACCTAACAGTTCCCCTTCATCCCCATTCCACCCACAATCTTCAACACTCAGTTCCCCAGCCAGCACTGCTGAAGCAAAAACACTACCTGTAGCTTCGTCTCCAGACATACTGGGAGGTGGTGTATCCACTGCAACTGCCTGCTTCGCTATCCGCTGTCTTTTCCCCCAAGCTGGGGTTCTCACCATGTTACACCCCTTCTTCTGACCTGGAGCTTGTTCTGATTCCATTACCACCTCAGATGTCGCCACCTCCTGAAATAATTCCTCAGCCTGGGCCACGATAGCTTGCCATCGCTGACATAATCCCGGTAAGCTGGCCATCTGTTAGACAAGAAACGCACAAAGTTAATGCTGCTCTTCAGACCGCACTGCCCTATTCCACCTCATCCCCCCTTTTATGTCACCTTGCCCTATGCACTACCTCCCCCATCTGACTCACTTACCTCATTTACTCTTCAGCTGAGGGGAGGGGGGGATTGTCCACCTCTGAACCACTCCTCTTGACAAGGCCTGCTTGGTTGCCAAACAACCAGGGACCTACAGTCCCCTTGCAGCTATCCCCTATCTGCTCCCTAAACCCTTATACTAGCCTAGAAAGAACCCGAACAGAAGCCAAACTGATTGATAGGGGAAAAGACAGATGCCCACTATTGCTCTTACTAACCCCCCCCCCCCAAACAGCAGTCTCAAGTGTTGAACCTCTTCCCTGAACACTGGCAGCAGAGGAATGTACCAGTATACCGGCTGAGCTGTGTAAAGTAAAAAAAAAAAAAAAAAAAAAAAACCCAGGATCCTGCCGACTACAGTCACAGCACTCAACTCAGAGAACAGAGCTGCAGGAGCCTCGTCATGACACAAGACAGACCATAGGAATGGGGTTATGGGTTTGACTTATAAATTTGTACTTAAATGGCAGGTATTTAAGTGCAAGGATAAGGGTAGCTGGACCATGAAGAAACAAATAGCAATAAGCAGCAGGGGCTGTATGCTATATGCATAGATAATGCTATTCTTTTATTGGTGGATCTCTGCAGTATACATGTTTTTGGAATAATTGGTGGTGAATGCTAGATTTCCTGATGCAGATATTGGTTGTGTGGATCGATAACTAACAGGAAAGAAATATTTCCCTTAAGTTCTTTGCAGGAACTAAAATAATTTTTTTCAGTGGGTCCATGGAGACGATGTGCATTTGAAGTGTTCAGTACTAATTCAAGGTGCACTGTTGCTAGAACGTATTATTTGTATGAACAACTTAATTTTACAGTCCAGTCCAAACTTCTGAATTGTTGCTACACAAATTAGTTGCTTAGGCTAACATTTTAATTGGCTGGATCAGTCACAGAATAAAATTCATAAATTTAGAAGGGGCACTGTCATTCATTAGATCAGCTACAGAACATGCTTCCTAGGTACTGCAGCAGAAGTTAGTTGTATGTAAATATAATGCAGCAATGTCAGTACAGATTATAATTAGTGAAAGTGATTAAGCCATATATCGCCAAATGGCAGCTACATTATGAATAATTAACATACAGCATCAGTTGAATTTCACACCACCTGAATCCTGCAAAACTCCTTACCGGAGAGATTTTGCTTAAGTTGAAATACTGACACTGCAGGTTTGCAACCTGTATGTAGCCAAATGTACCTAATTTTGAGAACTGTGAAAGTCACAAAGAAAGTTAAATTATGCAAGTTTTTCAGGACACAAAAACCTGCACACCCACCACACCACACTACTACTACACTGTTTAAGTGTCAGCCACACACAATGGCAGTTTTATATTGAACAAGAATTATAACTTACATTTTTTTGTTGTGATTATACTCAGTTGTTGCTTCTGAAATGTAACAGAGAGACTCCAACTGTGAAGGGTGAATTTTGTTCATGCACATGTAATCTTCAGTTTGCTGCAAGTAGTTTGTAGGTTGTCATTTCCATTTCTCAAAATTTCTGCATGACTATGATTTGTTTTATATGCATACCTAACTGGGCAAATAAATGTAAGCATCTACAAACCAGTACTTGTATTTTCCAGTAATATGTATGCTTAGATTTCATTTCTTACCATGGAGTACCCTAAAACACCATCTGATTCAAGTTATTCATATAATAATTAATGTATGGTATACATTCTTAAAATTTCAGGGAGGCAACTTACATTTTCTCTGGTACTAATCACTACATTTACATCTGGAGCCATTATTGACCCTGTACACTGACTAGGCATGTGAAATAGTTCCATAATCTTTCCAAGATGACACTAATACTTGCAGAAATATTTTTATACGTATGCATGTTTTACTTTTAATATCTGCCAAATGATAGCAAGTAGATGTTTGGTATCGGCGTTTACATTTCCAGTATTATATAAGCGTTTCTTTGATGCACCTGAGTGACATGGTCCCTTGATTGCACTGGAGTTATTTGCTGTCACCACAGAGACATTCATATATGGAATGTATGAAGTGATAGCCAGCTTAAAACTATCACTTAAACCTTTTTTTCTCTCTTCCCTGGCCCTACAATAAAATTGAAATGTTTCCCTAAGACAAAAAAAAAAATCCATGTGAATAGGACTGGCTAACTCGGCATGAATTCTGCCACATCTGTGAAGGTACATAGAGCTGAACCATTATCCCATTGCTAGGATGCAATCGGCATTGCTTTTCTGAATTGGACAAGTGACTGTTAAATGGTATCTACTTACAAGCACCTTAATATATATCTTTCTAATGGAGGCTGAGTATATAATGCATATGTAACTGGAACAGTCTCCCTTAGTTTGCTAGTCCAGAGCCACTCACTGATGTGACCGGGAGATTATGTTCCTTGCCTAAGAAAAATTTAATGAAGTGGAATAAAGCCCCTTCAGTGTTGATTGTGCTGATCACAGGTGAACAGTTTATATGTGAAAACAAGAAGTGTACGCTCACAGGTTTTTGTGTGAAATCCCAAGAAGAAGCTGCTGTATGATGTAATAGTTGATGGAGGTAGTGGTAACACCATAGTTTGGGTCAGCTGATGTAGCTTATTTAATAGTAGTCTGTTTTTAAAAGAATAGTGTGACACATGTTTAATAACACTCTGTCCTGAAGAGAATAGTTTATCCTTTTACATAATTGGGAGATGCTGGAGCTTATCTCAACAACCAGCGGCCTCAAGACACTGGTCTTCACAGAACGTATGCACAAACATGATCAAATAGGCACACACACACACGCTTCACAGAGATAGCACCCCAGGCAAGAAATGATCTGCAGAGCCTCGACGCACAATGTCACTGAGGCATCCTAGGCTGAGTTTTCCTACTGAATATAGCAAAATTCGTAGTGGTGAATTTGAAATTTTGCATTGCAGTCCAGGTAAGATTCGTTGCAACATGTGAGCACCAAGCACATACGTTGTCTCAGATTAAATATGCTGACCATTGATCAGATGTGGTTATGACATTAAGAACGAGTTGCTGTGCTAGACTATCATTAGCATGTCTGAGTCTCTGGGAGGTCTTGGCAAGTCTGCTGCTGTTCAGATGGACCTTAAGGCCTAGTGGAAGATCTGCAGAACTCCTTACAGGATTTATGTCCATATTAAGAGGATCATTACCATTGTAATAATTAAAGAAGCAGAGGAAAGATTTTGTACTTAATCAGGACAACTAATTTGCCTCTGTGTAGTGTGATGTTGCCTCTGGGTGATGAGACAGATGCACTGTTGGGGCCAGAAGTATTGCTTTTGAATGCTTGTGCCTGTGAGGGCCATGGTAACAAGTGATGCTTTAGAATGAGATGCTTATGAATCCATTTCTTCTCCTGGGAGTCTGCTTCCTTAGTTCTGCTATTGCCAGTTCTAGCTCTGCAGAACTGTAGCAATGCAGAAAGCAGATGCAAGATTATTTCATAGGTAGGTACTGTGCTATCTGCCCGAAGGCATATATTAGCCCAGCCACGTTGTGCGGTATTCACCGCCCCTTTGGTTAGTTCCCTAGGCCCTTGATCTAGCAGCTAGTACCCTTGTCTCCTATCTAGTAGAGCTGTTGGTATAATCCCTGGTGTGAACTTTGTTACCCATCCACTCATCAAGGTTCCTCTTGAAGAGTGATAGTGAGGGGCTCTGTGTTATGCAGATCAGGACCTTGTTCCATAGCAAAGGAAGTCTTTGCGAAGGGAATATATCCCTCCAGCATGTTCTATTCATTGTTGTGCTGAGGTTTATATCCCTGGAGCGTGTGGCTGGAGTGGATTTGGTTTTGCTAAGATGGAGCATGTTTAACAGTTCTGGGTTGGACATGGCTCTGTATGTTAGACAGAGATTGCCTCTGAGAAGGCGGTATGCAACAGAGAAAAGCCTTAGTTTTTTTCAATCGTGCTGCATAGGGCAACTGTTTGAGGCCAGTAATCTTCTTAGTGAGGTACCTCTGTGGTCTCTCCAGCTGCTGGAGATGCCTAGCCAGGTACATACCAATTGGTGCATTGTACTCAATAATGGGTCTGATGAGGGAAGAGTAGAGGGGCACCATTACATCCTTAGATCTTAATGTGAACCCTTTCGTGATCAGATGGGTCACATAGAAGGATTTTATAACCACCTTGGCAACATGGTTATCGAAGGAAAGCTGACTATCTACTTGGGTCCCTAGATCCCTTATTACTACTTCAGATTTCAGGGGGTTACCTCCTATGTGGTAGTTCGCGGGTACTCTGTTTTTTTCCAAAGGGGATTACTACGCATTTTTTAGCATTTAGCTTGAGATCATGGCTTTGGAACCATGCATCAGTCTCATTAAGGCCCTTCTGGAGAATATCCATGTCGGCCGGATACTCTATTATAACACCCAATTTGCAGTTTGCAAACTTGGTCAGCCACAGCCCTTCAGTGTTTGCCTGTACATCAGATAAGTATATGCCAAACAGGAGGGGCCCCAGGACAGAGCCCTGAGGCACACCACTCATTACTGGTCTGGATTCGGACATAGATCCCACTACTTACTTTGTGGGATCTGTCTTGAGAGCCAGTTTGTGATCCATCTTGTGACAATGGTTTATGCCCAAGTTGGTGAGTTTATCAATAATACCCGAATGGGGAATGGTGTCAAATGCTTTAGCAAGATCAAGGTAAGCCATGTGTACCTCCTTTCCCTTATCTGTAGCCTGAGTAACTGTCTCAAAGAAGTCCACCAGGTTCAGGAGGCATGATCTGCCCTTGATGAAGCCGAACTGTGTGGGGTCAAGTGTTTGGAGGTTCCCAATCTCGCCATTTATTAGTTCCATAATGATTCGCTCCATTGCCTTACAGATCAGACTGGTCAGGCTTATTGGTCAGTAGTTCCCAGGGTCGGTTGTGGGCCCATCCTTGTGCAGCGGAACCACCGTTGCTGTGCGCCATTCTATGGGCACATATCCTGTTGAGAGGCTGAGACTGAACAGGGTATTCAGATGCAGGGTTAATTCATTTTGGAGCTCGCATATGACACAGCCGGGGACACCATCTGGTCCTAGTGTTTTTAGCTTTAGATAGAGCCTTATTAACCAACGTATCAGTAATAATGGGAGTAGCACAATCCCCTGGAATAGTAATAGGGCCCTGTAGGTGGTGAGGGGGAGGGGATTTGCACTGAACATGTCCGCCAAGATGTTGGCAATGTCAGTGGGGTCAGTGTATTTTGTTCCATTTTGTACTAGCTCAGAACAGACCTGAGCATTGCCATTTAGGTTTTTGACATAACCATAGAAGGCCTTATGGTTATCCTTGGCAACTTTCCTTTCAAAATTGGCTTTAGTTGACTTGAGGGCCCTCAATTTCTTACTAATGCTGATCAGGGAAGATTTTTCTACTTGAGATTTGGCCTTTTTTTGTGCAAGTCTCCTCCTTTTATTGTATAGTTTGCTTATGGCCGGGGTCCACAAGACTGATTTCTTCTTGCTTTAGGAAGGAGTCTTGGTTTTATTTGGGATAGCATGGTCCATGCAATCCAGAAGATGTATATAAAGTGCCTTGGTGTAGGATTCTGCATCCTGGATATCATTATCCTTTTGCAAGGGAATAGTGAAGCTTTCCACTTCTGACACAAGTAGTTTGAAGTTTGCTTTGGAAAGGTTTTTTATGATGGTTTCTTTGACTGGGGGAGGTGGAGGGGTGAGGATGTCTAGGGTTATCAGTTTGTGGTCTGATCTGACCAGAGGGGGAGTGATAACGGGTGTGGTACAATGGGCGCCCATATTTGTGATGACTAAATCCAATATGTTGTCCCCTCTAGTGGGAGAACATACCAGTTGTTCAAGGGCATTTGAATTTATAAATTCTATGAACCGCTGGGTATAGGAGTTAGAACTTTGGTAGTTTGCCCATTCTATACCAGGGTAGTTGAAATCACCCAAAATTATGGTGTTGGGTAGGACCCTTATATTTTCCAATGCCTCAAGGAATGCTGGGTGAGCATCTTGGGACATGGTGGGCGAATTATTGGGATGTGTTTTTTCCTGCTGATAGTTGCACGTGGATGATCTCTGGGGTATCATGCTGCGCCACAAGCTTGGAGATGTGGGTATCCTTGATGAATATGGATACACCTCTGCCCTTTGTACTGTGATCCGGTAACTGAGGCCGGAAGGTATGATATGAATTGTAACCTGGTGGTGCTGGGGTGCTCTCTGGTGCCTTGAACCATGTTTCCGTCACTGCACAAACATTGATTTTCTCCATACTGAGGAGTGCCTCGAGTGCGTGCATTTTGAGGTTGAGACTTCTGGCGTTGAGTAACATTACCCTTAGTTTTTGGTTACCTGTGCTGGTTACGGTGGTTGGTTTGTCCTTTGAGCCTTGCCTAAAAAAGGCACTATGGGGACGGCAAGAGCCTTGGCCAGTATTCAAAAGCCTAGGAGTGAGAGGTGCAAACCATCTCTTGGGAAACAGCGAGGCTTGTCTATCATGTCATCCCAGACAGACACTGGATCCCCTTAGAATGACACCAGGAGGCTTAGCCAATTGTTGAAATTGATCATTTTGTCTTTGTATTGTGGTATCCTTCTAGGTGAAGGTAGTATGCTACTCAAGGTTAGGGTCATACCAGCTTGGGCTACATGATCAGAGAGCTCCTCAATGTCTCTTCATGTAGTCCAGGGAGGTACATCTTAGATCATTCACACCAACATGTACAATGACAGCATCATACTTGTACTTGTTCTGGAGTGATCCAAGTGCCTGTGTTATGTGGCGGATCCTAGCACCCAACAGGCAGCTGACAGTAACCTTCTCCTTGTTCATCCTGGTGAGTGGAACATCTGTGTGCATTACTATAGAGTCTCCTATTACTAGTGTGTTTGGTATGGTGTTTTGCCTTGGGGGCTGTCATGAGGCACACTGCTGAGGTGAATTATGTGTTTTATGGCTTGTGTTTGGAGGAGCAAGTTGCTTGCTTGTCTGCTTTGGAGGGCACTGTTTCTTTTTCAGATTGGTACCTAGTGCCTCCGAATATGTTTGTGTATTTGTGTATGTTTTGCTGGTGGTTTTGTAGATCCATGTGTGACTGGTGGTGTGATGCTAGTGTGTCTCTTCTCCTCTTGACTATCTGCTACAGTCATGGGTTGAGAGCGCTTAGCCTCCAGTCTGGCTGTGTATTTGCATCTCTCACAAGTGTTTGTGTCTAGAGGTAAGAGGAGAGGGTTGTCTGTATATATGAGGCAGTTGTGACATTGCCTCAGGATGCCCAATTCCACCAGATGAACTGGAGAGTACACCTGAAGCTGACCTCTGGACATGCTTTGAAAAGCAACTTTCACTTGTCCTGCGGACAATCGAGGGTCTTATGCTGTATTATAATGGTGCTGTCTAGGAGATTTGGAAAATAGTGTTGTCTAGGAGATTTGGACAAGTGCTGATTTGGGTTATGCAAGTGCTGCAATAAGAGCAGTTGATCTGAAGCACTTGAGTTGAGGCTTGCCTAGTTCTAAGGGAAAATTTGTAGCGCAGACTTTGTGGAGCCATGTATAGTATACCCCAGCTAACCGGCGCTGCCCGATGCTGCTCTGTGCACAAGACCGTGCAAAAAGAGAGTTGCAGGGTTTTAAGAGAGAGAGATCAAGGAGTTTTGAATTGACCCAAAATGGCCAATAAAACTACAGTTTCTAGGCAGTAACCACTCCTACAGGGACAGGCAGGCTGCTCTGTGTTAACCACTGCCACTGGTGAACACAGAGACTTCCCTTTAGCCCAAGTAAGCACTGGCCTCCAAGAAACTTACAAACAGTTCAGAACAGCAACTTTGTAACTGAACTTTTTTTTAAATTATAGAAAGTGGGAAAATAGCAAGTTTTTTTGTTTTTGTTTAAGGATAGCAGAGACACACAAGTAGCAAACTAGTCAGAACAGTGCAATTTGAAACTATGTTTATAGTACAGCAGTCTTGTATGCATTTCTTCTTCTTCCATTGTGTTGTATGTTTAATAAAGTTATTTCTACTGTGACAATTTACTTTTTTTTTCGTGTGAACCGTATTGTGTATGTTATACTTAAGTTTTTCAGTGAAATATCCGTATATACTGTCCATTATTCTTTCATTCACACACAAGTAGTGACATGCATCTCAAGTCAGTTTTTCTATTACATTGTTCTCATTTTTGATTGTCTGTGTACATGGTCATGGATAAAGAGAGATCTTGGACCATCCCACCTACCCAATTATTAAATAAATGAACAAGAAAAATAGTCAGTCATCAAATATTCAGCAAAGAAATCCCGCCAAAGTTACTGTTTGACAAAAGGCACAATACAAACTAGCTTTTTTCTATGGGGTAATACCATGGCACCTTCCCTCCTGCATTCCGCTACTTTATATAGTAAACTCTTGGATTATTGTATCTCATTAGAAAGTATAACATCCTTTTCTACAGCAATCTTAGAATAGCCCTTTTGGCTACACTTGACATCACATAAAGTAATGGTGACAGTCTCAACTCGCAGAATTATAAGGGACTCATCTAACCTCAGCAGGCAAATTGCCTCCTTATAATTATCACATTATCATACTTTAACATGTGATAGCCACTCTTGACACCACCACCTGCTAAGGGCCTTAAAACAGTCAAAATGGCTGAATCCTTACCTGCTGCTCTTGTAAGGGAAGAGGTGCAGCCACATTAGAATGAGGGTAGAATATTGGATGGCATGAAGGATAAATGCAGTCATGGTCACATTTGTGGAGGGAACCATGTTATCCTTCTGTTTTAGAACAGAATGCATGCCCTGTGTATCCATATGCTGCTAGTCTATGCAGTGATGACTTTTGCTGCTGCTGGGCCCATGTAGCAAATTTTTCCTTCTTGTCTTCCAGGCAGAGGAGAATCTAAAACGCAGTTGTCCAGTCATAACAAAAGTTCCTTTGAATCCTGGTTTGCCAGAATACTGAACAAAATGAAGTGTAAATCATTAATATGATTTCTACTCAGAAGTATCATATGTACCACATAACTAAGTCTGACTCTGTCTACATTTAACAACCAAGTCTGACTTTGTCTACATTTATATACAATATAATGCTCTAAGACTTCTATAACTAGTATTAAACCCAGTGTAGACATTCTCCCTCCTCTGTTGGTGTGCAGAACACTGAAACCATCCATTTTGTCATAAGAAATGGGCCTTGGTGAACTGCATAGAACTGATAATGTGTAAAGGTACATTTCTCCTATTTTTTCTTGAGACAGAGGCATAAGGTGGAATAATGAAAATGTTTAAAGGAAAACTCCACCTTAGAACAAAAAATCTGCTTTTCACTGTCTGTTATTTTCACATCTCAAAATCACTCTGCTTCTTATAGAATTTTAATACATTTTCTACAAGATGGCTGAATATATTTTCTTCAAGCCCTTCTCTTTCCCATAATCCATTTCTAGTCTGTTTTATACTAGTCATGCTAGATATAAAGTAGTGGTGTATTCCCTTTCCATTAACATATACTGTAATGGGATTAGTCCGTCACTGTAACAGGACTGTTTGTTTTATTTCTTAAATGGCCCTCATTTGTTTGTGTCTCAGGGCTTGTTCTATGGTATACTACGGAATTATACAGCTGCAAACAAAATGGTTGCTAAATTACAATCCTGTGTTAGAAGTGTCTTTTTGTAGTCCAAGATCAATTGACAGCCCATCCTCCGACACTTTGGTAAAAGTACTGATAATTTACAAGAATTACAAGAAAAATATTTTCTGACTTTTCTCACAATGTCACAGAAATCTTTGATACTGTTAAAGTAATCTTAAAATCTAAAGTAATGTAAACATTTAAAAGTTTAAAGCTTAGCATTTCAATACTGTGATGTTGATTATGTAAATTTGTCAGAAGAGGTGACAACTGCCATTGAACCATTTACTGATCTAATTGCTCTGTTTTGCTATTTCAAAGTATGGCTACATTGGAAGCAGCTGTGAATCAGTTTAAGTTCTCTTCTGAAATAAAGACAATTGAAAATATTTTCACATCTCCCTGTCTTGTTTACAGTGGCCTGAGCTCCTGAATACAAATTTCTCTGTGGTGTCATGCAGGTGTAGACAAATTTCTCTGCAACTTATGTGAAAAGTTGAACTTAAAAAAAAAAAAAAAGTGGGTGGTCTTCCCTTCCTTTGATACCAAAGTGAGGAAATTTAAGTTTTATAAAGTGCAAGCAGGTGTTGGGGTACCTACAAAGTAGTGGAATCATTGTAGGGAGAAAAGTTGAGATAAACTGTAGGCGAAGGTGGAGTTTTCCTTTAACAAAAACCCCGCGTGAAACCCACATCAAGCAAAACTAATGATGATACAATTATGCCATTGTGATGTAAAGATTTTATTATTAATACTGTGCATTAATGATTTTATATTTATTATAGTGAATATATTACTACAAATGTGGCATTGATGCAGATATATGGTGAGAGCCATTAGGATGAAATACTTCTTTCTTTAGTTTAGCAAAAAAAAAAAAGCAAAATAAAAAAGAACACCAAAATGGTTCATTTTGCAAGGGACATGATTAAGGTAAATGAGTGATTCATGAAGTGGAACATGTTATGAGCCTATACAAAACAGAGTTTACTCTCAGGACACTAAAAATGGTATGTAATATACAAAATGGCAGAAAGTGAAATCACTGCTGAACAGTGTTTAGATGCATACATAACAAAATTTTTGAGCATAGACAATAATGCTCTTCTAGTATCTCAATACACTGAAGCAGTTTCCTAATAAGTGTCCAGGCTGCTGTTAAAAATAACTAAACTAGTGCTTGCTTTAATGTAATTTGTTAATTCTATGCATCAGCTATTATGGCAGAGTATCAGTTAGTACACTTATGATAACTCCACCTGTTTTTTTTTTGTTAGAATGTTTGTTGCAGTAAAAAAAATCAAAATTTATACCCTCACAGAACTGGTTTCCAGTCATTGTTCTTTAACCATGATTTACAAATAATAATGACATCAACCTTATGAGAATGTAGCAAATTTCCAATTTAAAAAAAAAAAAAAAAAAACTTGTCCTGGTCTCCTTCAATAAATAGATTGCACAAAATGACATTTGATGACCTTTATTAAACATCCATAAACATAAATGTATTGACCAGTATTTGAATTTATTAATCACAGCATAAACCTCAGTATTACTGTTCACTAGGGCAGTGTGACCTCACTCACCCTGACCAAATAAGCAGTGTCCTTACCTCCGCTTGCATATTTTACTCATCAAGCAGCGTCCCAACACTCACTTTCATTTCCCACTTACTGAATTAAACATCCAACCATCCTTTCCTCCGCTTCCATACTTGTACTTATCAAGCAGCTTCCAACTGCTCACTTACATTTCCCCAGCTCATTGAAATGAATATCCAACACCAGAGGGGGAAAAGAAGAGGGACAAGCCTGCCCCTCTTCTCCTCCCACCAGCCTGACCAGGGTGTACCCCTCCTTCATACAAAAGCTTCCAACAAAACATTCCAAACCAAACCATACATTAAAAAGGCTGAAGCCAAACATCATTCAGTGTACTCCATCCTCTCTGAACCAAACTGGATCTCTGTCATCAACCTCCCAAAGCCCTACCATATGAATATCCAAAGCAGCCAGTTGCCTAAACAGTTTAAATTAAACCAATGGTCCTTCAACAATGTCAATGGTAATACCCATACCCTTGTATAACCTCTGAAAATCAAACATGTCCTCAATTTATCCTACTACCACTGGTAGCTTTGTAATTATTCCCAGGTCATTACCTGCCAAATGTACCCCCAAAACACTAAAACCTTAATGATATCCAAACCAAAGTACAGTAAACTCTCTGTTAAACAGAACTCTAGCAACGGGCACCTTCTCAAGCAGTGAGCAAAAGCAATTGAAAAAATGCAGTACAATTTTCATGTGTTGCAGTTTGTCTACCCCTCACAGAAACGTACTTAAAGTTTGAAAGTTTTAAAAAGGAAGATAGGAATAAATTTCCCTCTATCCCCAACCTGAGAACAAGTCAAACCAAGCAAATAGTATAGGGTACAGTATTAGTCAGGCCTATTTTTAATAGTAACTCTCAAGCAACCAGAAACTACAGGTATCCGGCATCTACCAATCCCCATGGGTGCTGGATAACAGAGTTTGCTGCAAGTCCACTGCATGCCATCCTACGTAACCACAATGCTCTTTTGCTGCCCAAAGGATAGAATAATGACCAAAATGAGATTACATATTCTAAAAGATCAGTCAAAGAGTAATCTAACCACCACACCAATCATCTATTATAAGGCAAAACTTTTAATGACCAGAATAGCATTTGCTCACCAATGAACCACGTTCTTTATTGACTTCAGTACATCCACAAAGCTAATACCCCCAGATTGTAACCCAATGAACATCCATTTCTCAATGCCAACAAAATGCATCTGGTCAGTAGCCACAGTCTGTCAGTCTTCACACTATCAACCTACCCCAACCCTTCAAACATATAAACCACAGTCCAAGATTTAGGTAAGGCACATAATCCTGCTGCCTGTGCAGTTATGCTAACTGGAGCTAAATCCACCCTTAATATGCCCTTATCCCGAAATATTATATTTCAATTTTTTTTTGTTTTTATTAATATCACAATACCTTCGCATCTGGTGAATCAAGCAAATGAAAAGATGCCCAGTGCTGAGAGTAAGAACACTTTAATTCCAAAAAACAGGTAAGTGCTTTCACGATTGCTTGCATCTTCAGACCTTAACAAACTGAGAAAACAGGCCTTTAAATACAAAAAGCTTCCAATTAATTAAAAACAATTAAAAGTGCTAGGTGTTAACATTATTCAGTGTACTAAGCCTCTCGTCTTTAGGAGAGGCTTTAAAGCAACAGTACTATTCTAACCAGGTGGCACATGTGCTTTAAAGTTGACAATCCATTTTAACGCAGCAAGTTCAGTCTCATTGCTCAAATCCCCTTCCCTTAAACTTTCATTTAATTTCTGTAGTATTAAGAACTTAAAACTGTGACTCATACCAGCTTCAGATACGTTTCACTAATGCATTTGTTAGTTTATTATTTCATATATCACTCTGATGCTGCAGAATTCTGTCCTTAAACATACGATTTGTCTTCCCTATATAATATGAATCACATACATTGCACTTAGCCATGTAGACCAGATTTTTTGTAGAACAGTCTGCATAAAAGGATAGATGCAAAGGTTCCATGCTTGATGGATGCATAATCAAATGTGTAGACCATATATAACTGCATTCCTTACAGGGCCGGCATGCATGAGTGCCGTTACGCTGGGAGGTGAAGTGCCTATATGGTTCATTGTGCTTATAACAGAGTTGCTGCCTTAAGTTCTTGGCATTTTTAAAGCAAAACCTAGGAACTGGTTCTATATGCTCATTAATAGAGGGATCAGTCATCAAGATGGACCAGTTATTCTTTATGATTTCACACACTGTATTAACCTCTGCTGAATAGGTCAAACAGACCCTATTTATACCCTTGGTGCTGGTAGCCTCTGTGTCCCTCATTATACTTCAGGAGCTGTCAGAGAAGTAGGGTTTTACTTTAACACCAGCCAGTGTATTCAGTTCTTTAATTTCCTTATCTATCTCACTGCCCTTATAGCTCCTCTTCAATATATTTGCCTTTAGCACCCTTAAAGCTTGCTCTAAAGAGTCAGCATTAGTATGCAGTCTCATACACCTAAGAACCTGCTTTTTAACCATGTTCCTAGTAATGTGGGATGGATGTATACTAGAACGATGCAAGATGTTATTTTCCTACATGGTTTCCTGTACATTTTAGTGGACATGTTACCTAACATATCTTTGCTCACAGTAATGTCTAAAAAATCAATAATGTCAACAGAGCCATGCAGAGAAAGACAAATAATTAACTGAAGTCTCTAACATGTCCACAAAAGCTTGAACCTCATCCATAGTACCATCAGAAACAAAAAAGATGTCATCCGCAAATCGCTTATAAAACATAACATGTTTCATATAGATCTTTGCTGAAGACGCATTATAGCTGAAGACGCATATGACCACAGCCCAAAATTTAGTAAAGTCATGGAATCCTGCCACCCCTGCAACTATACTAATCCCAGCCAAATCTGCCTTGACTAAACTATCTAACCTGTCCCTACGGCTGATCCAAATATTTCCATAACAACCTTCCCACCAAACTACTTCCTCTTCAAGCAGTCGCCACACAGTTTAACAAAATCTTGTGAAGTCCTACCATTAAAAAAGTAACCGCATCAGATCATTCCAAGCCAAACTAATGCACCTCATGTGGCAACCTCAGCAGCTTGTACCACTGCCCTATTGAACAAATGGCAATCAACTTTTTACCCACTTCAAGTGCTATACCTTCGATGTCAGCCTAATTGGAACTACTTCAGTCAACAACCCCCCCCCCCCCTCCAATTGCCTGCCCTCCTGCTGGCCAGAGAACCAAAAACAATTTCCCTGAAAATATGCTCCCATCCCAATACTTCATTCTATATCTGTAACAATTCTAAATATCCCTAAGCAACCCAATCCACTTAGCAAAACCTTACCATTAAACTGCTACCAAAAACATAATGCTAAATCACATGCAGGAACGTATTAACACTTCTCCATTGATGTCTGCTTTTCCCCCATTCAAGAAAAGGCCATGAACCCACAAAAGGAATGAACCGAGTCAACAGCCAACACACAAACTGCAGGAGCCCAAAGAATTCTATGACATCCTTAAGCCGCACCCTGTCCTTGGACCCCCTCCCCTGATTGTTACCGTCACATCTAGTAAACAAAGTAAACCAAGGCTGGCCTTGTAGTACTCCCAGGAAACACTTTACTTCCAGGAAACCCTTTACTTGAGTCTTGTAACTTCTATATAGCCAATGAAACACCCAGTTCCCCCAGCATGCATTCCATGCTCTGCAAACCCTACTCATAAAAAAATCATCTAGATGACGTACTGCCCACCCCCCCACCCCCAAGTGCTGCAAAATCCAATGGATAGCAGTGCTAATCCTCTCAAAGTAGCACAGGCCACTTAGCATCCCATCAACATAGCCTTGTCAAATTAAAACTTAAACCCAGCTCTCCTGCACAACAATGGTCACTGTTCCTCTCAAAGCCAAAAATAACAAAAATGGATTCACTATCTACCTTCACCAATCATGGGTCTGTGAACTCCTGAATGACCTGCACTACATCATTCAAAGATGCACAACTGCCTTTTGCGTCCTCACCCAGAATAAAATCAAGCACATAATTCCCCCCAGGATAATACCAAAGGTGAATCAAATGGAATTACATGCTGACAACATAACAACCATCCCACAATGAAGAAACCCTAAAGCTGCTAGAGGAAAGTAGATGCCAATTCTCTCTGAATCCTGCTGTTTTGATGGACTCCTGACATGACCCAACCCATCTTATCCCCAAACTAGACCTAACCCGTTCCAAGTCAGACATTCCTACATTAACTCCGAACAACATGGCATTACCTTCAACCACATCGTATATCATTCCAGTGGTGGGCACATGCTCTGTGACAGTGGCCTTCGACTGCCAAGGCTGCTATCCACATGTGGCTTCATTGCTTGCATTCTCCTCTTCCCACTGGACTCACCAGGTAGTGCACTTTCACCATCTGCAACCACATGATGCACCACTCCAAATTCGGGCACAATCCCATGTGACAGCCTCCCCAAAGCTCTCTTAAAGACTGAACTAGACAGTCGAGGAGAATGTAAACACTTGCACCACACCACACTCATCACATAGTCCCTCAAAACCTACACCACCAAAGCATACACATAGCAACACAAAACATGCCTACATTCACAAAGGCTCTCAATAAAAATCTGCTAAAGCAACAGAGACCTCCAAAGCAGAAATTCATGCAACCTCCAGCCTTCAACACAACCCAAATGACACATAGCCCACAAACTCGGTGTGCCACTCAACCACAGTCCATAAAGCATAACAACGTACTCAACACTCTAGTCATAGGTGACTCTATAGTCAGGCACACTGATGTTCCACTCATCAGGCTAAACAAGGAAAAAGTTATTGTCAGCAGCCTGTCAGGTGCCCCAGGATCTGCCACATAATGCACGCACTCTGGTCACTTCACAACAAGTACAAATATGACTCTGTCATTGTCCATGTTGGTGTGAATTACCTCAGACGTAGCTCCCTGGACTACATGAAAATGGACATGGAGGAGCTCTCTGATCTTGTAGCCCAGGCAGGTATGATCCTAGCCCTGAGTAGCATCCCGCCAACACCCAGAATGACACCACAGTACAAGGACAAAATGATTGACTTTAACAATTGGCTAAGCTTTTGGTGTCATTCTAAGGGGATCAAGTATCTCTGCCAAGGATGACATGATTGATGGACCACAGTGCTTTGCCAGAGATGGCCTGCACCTGTCGCCCTTGGGATTCTGGATACTGGCTAAAGCTCTTGCCACCCATAGCGCCTTTTTTAGGCAAGGTTTAAATGACAAATTTGCCACCGTAACAGGTACAAGCAAACAAAATCTGAGAGTAATGCTACTCCATGCTAGAAGTCTAAACCTCAAAATGCATTAACTCGAGGCACTCCTTAAAATGAAGAACATCGACATCTGACAGTGACAGAGACCTGGTTCAAGGCTCCAGAAAGCACCCCTGCATTACCAGGCTAAAATTCATACTACATCTTTTGGCCACCTAACCTGGACCTAAACACTAAAGGTGGAGGCGTGTCCATATTCATTAAGGATATCCACCCCTCCAGGCTAGTTGCTCAGCATAATGAATCCGAGATTATCCAAGAGCAAGACTGCAATCCAAATTGTAACTTGCTACAGATCCCCCACCATACCCCAGGATTCTCACTCCTCTTCTTGATGCACTGGAAATATTAGGGTACATCCCAGCACCCTAATAATGGGCTATTTCAACTACCCCACCATTAACTGAAAAAACTACTTGTGTACCAACTCTCTTGCTCAACGTTTTCTGGAATTCATAAATTCCAATGCCTTAGATCAGCTTATCCACACACCACCAGGGGCAGCAATATCCTACACCTGGTCGTTACCAACATGGGCGACCGGTGTTGCATACCAAAGTACAGTTCCTCGTTGGTCAGATCTGACCACAAGCTAATTAGCCTAGACATCCACATCCTGCTCCCATGCCCATTAGGGAAACAACTGTGAAAAATTTCTCCAAAGCCACCTTCACGCTTCTTAAGACAGAAGTGGCAAACTTCACAACACCCATGCAGATGGACAATAGAGGTACAACTGCTGAATCTTACATAAATGCACTTTATAAGCACTTACACGAGTGCATGGATCGTGCTATCCCTAACAGAACCAAAATGCTATCCTCCAAAAAAAAGGAAGCCAATCTGGTGGTCCCCTGCCATAAACAAACTCTACAAGAGAAGAAAGAAACTGTTGCAAAAAAAGAGTAAAATCCCATGACTGGAAGAACTCCATAGTCAGCCTCAGTAAGAAGCTGAGATCCTTCATAAAATCCTCCAAAGCTAGTTACAAAAACAAAATTGCCACTGATTCTAAAGATAACCACAAAATATTCTATAGCTATGTCAAGAATCTCAATGGCAACACTCAGATCTGCTCTGAGTTTATAGCACAATGGCACTAAATATGCAGAACCAACTGATATTGCCAACATCCTGGCAGATAGGTTCAGTGATAACTTTACCCCCCCCACCCCCTAAAGGACCTATCTCTATACAGGAAGAATGCAAAATTCCTGTAATCACGGCTTTACAGATAAAAACCACACTCTCTTCCAAGCCAAGAACACAGCATCCATGGGACCTGACAACATCCCAGGCTGTGTTCTACATGAACTACAGAATAAACTGGCACCCCACCTAAGCACCATGTTTAATCATAGTCTCACATCAGGCTTTGTGCCCACTGAATGGCACATAGTGATGGTTATCTCACTTCACAAAGGGGGAGCCACCACAGACACTGGGAACTACTGTCCCATTAGCCTAACAAGCTTGGTCTGCAAGGCCATGGAACATATAATTATGGAACTTGTAAGCAAAGACATTGGTAATCTCCAAACTCTGGACCCCACCCAATTCGGGTTTGTAAAAGCCAGATCATGTCTCCTAAACCTGACTGACTTTTCTGAAGCAGTCACCAAAGCTGTAGACAAAGGTAAGGTGGGTCACACAGCCTATCTAGATCTCGCCAAGGCTTTTGACACCATCCCCCACTCTGGAATTATAGATAAACTCACTAAACTAGGTATAAATCCCTATGTCACAAGATGGGTTGCCAACTTGCTCACTGACAGAACCCACACTGTGAAAGTAGCAGACTCCAAATCCGACTTCAGACCAGTGACAGTTCAGTCCTGGGTCCTCTCTTGTTAGGCTGCACTTCAGTAAAGTAGATACCAAACACAGAAGGTCTTTGGCTAACAAATTTCACAGATAACTGCAAATTAGGAACCATAATTGAAACTTGTAATGATGTGGACATCCTACAAAAGGGCCTGACTGAGATAGATGCCTGGTGTCAAAGCCATGACCTCAAGCTCAGTGCCAAAAAGTGCATTGTCATCCCCTTTGGTAAAAACTCTGTACCCATGAGCTACCAGGTGGTATTCTACTAAGCACTGAAAGTGTGATGAGACCTTCCGACACAGATGGATAGTAGTCGTCTCTCCTTTGATAATCATATCGCCACAGTAGTCAGGAAATCCTTCTATGTGGCACACCTCATCACAAAATGTTTCTGAGCCAGGAAAAAGGTAATCGTTCTCCTCTACTTGTCACTCATTAGACAGATTATAGAGTACACCTCCCCTTTTGGTACCTCACAAGACATCTGCAACAACTGGAAAGGCCACAGAAATACCTCACTAAGAGGTTTACTGGCCTCAAAACAGATGCCCTACGCAGACAGTCTCAAAAAACTCCAGCTTTACTCCATCGCATATCACCTACTCAGAGGCGATCTCTACCTAACATATAAAGCTATGTCAAACCCAGAGCTGTTGGACATGCTCCACTTAAAGAAATCCCAATCCCACCGAGCTACATGCTCTAGGGACCTAAACCTTGTCACCACAATAAACAGAACATGCTGCAGGGATAGATTCCTGTCCCAGAGACTTCCCATACTCTGGAACAAACTACCTATCTATATCAAACAAAGCTCCTCATTAGCACTCTCTAAGAAAAATCTTGATGATTGGATGGGAAATAGGAAATTCACCCTGGGGATCATTTCTGTGGCTCTGCTCGACAGGGGCACAGGAAAATAATTTTCTTGGATGACGAAAGCTGGGGTACCTTTTTTGGCTAGGCTTGTATAGGCCCTAAGGCTGATAGCCTCGTACCTACTTATGAACATATGAATGCCATACCTGCTTCCATCATCTGCCAAAGGAAAAGAACAAGATAAATACTGTAGGAAAAAAAATTCTTGCCAAACTTTGGCATATCCTTTCCATTAATTTGTTTTAATCCTGCTTCTCCTCCAAACTGCAACCTCCTTCCTCTTTTCCTTCTTTTTATGAAACCACCCTCCCCAGGATGGAGAGACTTAGACCGACCACCTACCTCTCCCCATCTTAAAAAAAAGAACTGAACCTTATTACGAGGATCACACCACCGTAGGGATCTCAAAACCCACCATTCGAAATTCCAAGCTGAAAGGGTCTGACCCACCATTCAAGTCAGGAATTCTTTACTGATATCCCTGGCAATTATCAACTAAACATATCAAATTCACTAAAAGATCCCCCCCCCTTTTTTTTATTGTAAACTTAGTTTAACCATCGTTATTTCCCCTCCACCAGTTGATGTCGTTAATAAACCACTAGCATGCATTCCGCATCTTGCCCATTTATTCCCTCTTTAGAGGGCTGATGTTCTCCACTTAGGGGATGAAAGGTAAAGTGCTATGACAAATCCCCCAAAGGGCATGGAGGCCATGACACAAATAATGTGACCCTATTGCATGTCTGCACTCAGTACTTCTCTGTCCAAGCTTCATCATCAAACCGCACTGTGCCTTTGCTTTTATTTGTTATTTATTTTTATAATGTAGTTGTTTACCAAAAGTTCTACTAAGTGATGGAGGGAAAATTTTACTCCTAGCCTAATATCTACCTGTGACTATTACAAGCCGAGACCATGACAAGATTTCAAAATCAAACCTTGTACCTTTGAGGTTAAGACCTTACTCACTTTGAGTCATCCCCTCAACCACAGAAAAAAACTTCCACAGTCATCTGCATAGCTCTCAACCAATCAGGGAAAAATTACAGCAGAGTCTGGGCCAAATCCTGAAATAATCCGGGACAATCATGGATGCTTTTAAACTATTAGTGCTATTAACTTGAGACATTGACGGAATAAGCTTGTGTGAATTAATACAGAAGTACCTCACAAAGAGGATTACTGGCCTCAAACAAATGCCCTACACTACTACTACTCCCGGTTAGGGGTCACCACAGCAGATCACCTGTCCACTCATGATTGGCAGTGGAGTTTTACAGTGTCGAGTTGCCATCCCAGCGCCCAACCTTCCACAGAAGACACACACACACACACACACACACACACACACACACACACACACACACACACACACACACACACACACACACACACACACTACACACACACTACACACACGCCTAGGGCCAATTTAGAGTGTCCAATCCACCTAAAGCATGTCTTTGGGACGTGGGAGGAAACCGGTGCACCTGGAGGAAACTCACACGACCACAGGGAGGACATGCAGACTCCAAACAAATGCCCTACACTGACCACCTCAAAAAACTCCAGCTTTACTCCGTAGCATATCGCCTACTCTGAGGTGATCTCTGCCTAACATATAAAGCTACGTCAAACTTAGAGCTGTTGGACATGCTACACCTAAAGAAATCCCAGTCCCTCTGAGCTACACGCTCTAGGGACCTAAACCTTGTCACCACAATAAACAGGACATGCTGGAGGGATAGATTTCTGTCCCAGAGACTTCCCATACTCTGGAACAGGCTACCCATCTATGTCGAGCAAAGTTTTTCATTAGCACTGTTCAAGAAAAATCTTGATGAGAGTGGATGGGAAATAGGAAATACACCCCGGGGATCACTTCTGTGTCTCTGCTTAACAGTGGCACAGGAAAATAACTTTCTTTAGTGGCGTAAGCCAGAGAACCTTGTTGGCTAGGCTTACGTAGGTCCTTGGGCTGATAGCCTAGTACCTACCTATGAACCTATATCCATTTTCTAAAGTAAAAGAAGTCTGTAACCCTAATAACTGTTTTTTTCTTTATGTGCAGTTCACCACGTTTGCTCACACAGTCAGACATTTCAAGAGGGATTAAGAGGGAGAGATGGGTCACAATCAGGGACAGTTGAGAGGTATATTCATCCACACTACCCTGCAAAATCAGGAACCAAACAGGCCTAAAATATGAGCTAAATCTGGCCATTCTGCAATGTTTGGCCATTTGCGAGGGCATCTTGATAGAAATGAGCATTGTACTCCAAGTGGGGGATTAGGGACAGACGTTGCATATTGCTTCCAGAAACCTAGAAAATTGCTAGACCAACAGAAGATGAATTAGCATGTATTTTCCAAGGGAATATGAAATCCAAACCTCAAATGCTGTCATTATTTAGTGATTTCAACCATACTTCCTTACATTAAATTGTTTTTATGTCCTCTTCTTTTCTATCTTCTCTTTTGGATAACCACAACTGTATGAGAAACAGACTGAAATATGAGGCAAAACCTGAGCAGTTGAGAGGTAAAGGAACAGAACAGCAGCTCAGTGCATACCGTTCTACCGCATTAAAGAGCGAGTATTAAGGACCTCCATCAGTGCTGCTTCCCCATGCTCAATAAAGACAACATGTGCTAAATACAGAGTTACCTCAAGGAGATAGCAGACAAAAAGGATATTCATGGCTCAAATCCACCTCAGTTGACTGACAAAATACCTGACATCAAACCGACACCACCCTCTGCTGCTATCGCCCAAACAAAAAGACTCCCAAAAGAAACCCAGACACCCTGACCCACAACACACTGCAGCAACATCCTACGTCTCAGGAACCATGCCACAGCAAACACATAAACCACCAAAGTAACCAACAATTGTAATAAATCACAGAAACGTAGATCAGGGCCAAAATTAAAATGCCGCCAATAAGCTGAATTGCCCCACCAAAGCCCCAACATGAGAATCTGCAAACACCCGTCCCCAAATGCTTCACCTCCATCCATCCACTCGACCAACATCACCAAACGCCAGCAATCCACCATAATCTCTACCACCAGACCAATAATCCCACAGAACCAATGCCCCCATCAGCATCCATGAGAGAAAAGACCAGGGCAACCTGCAGAATCCCACCAAGGCTACAGTGCCATCAGCCAGAACAAAAATATACATATACACACACCACCGACCTACTATTAACCCTTGTCCTACTTGCTCTCCTGGAATACCTACATGTTGTCTTGGATGTAGCACTTGCCTCTGCAAGTTCACACCAAAATATGATTCTCTACCCAGTTACGCTTGCATAAAACCCATCAAGCTCCTCCCTATATTTACCTAATTTCTTCCCAGTCATCCTTCAAACCAATTTAACCCTTTCACCCCCCCAAATAGCTTTCTTCCCATACCTTCTTAATTCCCATTACTAATTCTGCCTAACCCCCACCTGAAGATGTCCCTGGACCGAATAGTTTACCAGACCTCATTTAGCACCATTTGATGCATCTCTGATTGCTATCAACTTTAACCCATTTTCAACCCGACAAAAACCCTGCCTTGTTTTTGTCCAATATTGCAAAGTATCTACTGCAAAAATTCTCTACCCTTGATAAGTACATCCCATATTTTCTAAACATCTGTGCCCATAACTCGGCTTGTTCTCTGTATATTTCCAGTTTTTTTAAATGTGACATTTAAGTATTTACTTAAAAAAAATCTTTTCTTTTACAGTGACTTCACTTTCCTTTCCATATATGATTTGAGAAAAATCCACCTGTACAAGCTATGCCACCCCTGATAGAGAGTCCTTGTGGAGGAGGTAATTTGTACAAGCATGAATAAAAACATAACCATAATTCCTTACATTAAATTTTTAGTCTTTTCTCAAATATTCTGTTTTTGCACCTGTTTAACATAACACTGTGTGTTCATTATGTTCTCTGGAAATATAAGTACAAGCTCTTCTAATAACTGAATCTCCAATTACAAGAATATTTTTTTCTGACCAAATCTGGAGAATCTTTGTCTAATTCTGTAATAACGGTCTTCAGCTTCTTATTCAATACTATCCACTGTATCAGTTGGTACAAATGAATGATCTTCATCATCATTAATCTTATTAATCTCACTGTTTTTATTGATTATTTCATTTAGAAGCATACAATTCTCATCCAGCTGGCTTTCTACATTCACTGTTTGAGCCATATTGTCAACGTCTGCCTTTCTATTTTTTCTTACAGTGATGTTCTTCATTCCTTTCATGTTCACTTTTTATTTCTTCATTTTCAGATGCTCAGTTGCTCTTCTTTTCCATCTTCTCTTTTGGAAAAATAATGCCTTTATCTGTAAACTGAAGATTTTCTGGTAGAAAAATATTCCCTGTAATTTTTTTTTTTTTTTTTTTTTTTTTTTTTTTTTTGTGTGTGAACTTGTTCCTTTTTTATTTTCTTCTATATGTTCTGAATCCGCAGATTGCTGAATACTTGTATCTAGTATTCCAAAGTTGTTAGTGGTGTTATCTTGTTCAGTAGGAATTGTGACCATAGATGAGACTCCCTTTACTAAGCGTGTTATATTTGCCTAACATCACTTATCTCATTAGTTCAATCATTGATAAATGTAACAACAGTTGCACAAGTGTAATCGTCATCAGTAAGTCTAGGTTTACTGCCAATAATGGTAAGCCAATCCTGCAACTTTTGACATGAGGAGCACAGATCACCGGTGTTATAAGATCGTACTTTTAAATATACGTAATGTTTAGTACAAGATGCTTGTGCTTTAGCAAATCATTAGAGGCAGACTCATTTAAGGAATCCATTTTCAGCTGCAAAAGCGTAAAGAATTCTAAAATAAAAGAATAATCAAAATCAGTTACCACAGAGTTCAGATATTTTAAATCAACTTGTGAGAAAAATCACGTAGTATACAACTAAATATTAAATTAAGTGTAATGAAGTTGTTACTCTCCCCGTACTTGTGAAAGTGACAAAAAAATCTGGAATTCCTTTACATTGCTTGCAGTCACACCTCTTTAACAGTAAAGATCAATGGATGACAAACCAGCACAGAATTGTTTCAGATAAGCTCTGTAGCAAATGCCACTGAGTAGACCTGTACATCTATGTGCAGTTAGTCTACATGGCACATGTTTAGAGTAAAGGAAACAAAATGTATTTATGTATTTGCTAATCAAGTAAACCTGCTAGACATAAGTGGCTCTTTCTCAAGTGACACAGGCTTTAGTTAAGTAGTCTGTTTAGTTAAATGGAAATTGAGAGGATGGGACCATGGAGTACAGAATGGAGCTCTTTAAGTTCTTATACCTTAACCCTATGCACTTAACTGTCAGACTAAAACTCAAGGGATGCCTAGGGATTACATACTGCATGATAATGACATTCAAGTACATATACCTTTTTTAAATAGGCAAAGCAGATCTAAAATTCAGCTGTGGCCATTTATGCAATTTTAGCAAATTGGGCCATTTCATTTCAGATGGAATTAAAGGACCATCCATGTTTAGGCTGCTGTTGATTATTCAGAGTGGTTCTAATAGGGAATAGATTAGCTGTTTATTTTTTCTTTGAAAAGAAAATTTATTTTCTAGAGAGTTGTCATAATACATGAACTGGCTGTTATTTTACCAGTGATAAATTCACTGTGTATAATGAAATGGGACAGTCCCTTAATTTAAACACCTAGCTAGGTGTCAGCATAAATCTCTTTCAGCTGATTTAATTAGTGATGTTACACGTTAATCAATTTCCAATTAAACTTCAGCTTATAGACTAGAAAAATGTAATCCCTTCAGGCACAGCTTATAGACTAGAAAAATGTAATCCCTTCAGGCAAAAAAAAAAAAAAAAAAAAAACTAGCACAGCAATTTAAATTATCTATATATGGAAGTTTTTTTTTTTTTTTTTTTTTTTTTTTTTTTGGGAAATAGTGTAAAGTAGCTAATGACTAATGCAGTGGTTTAAATCAGTAGCGTACTTAATGAATTTAATGTGCTTTCCTAATTGCACTCTACCAACCACATTATAATATCTTCCTACATCATTTTAGTAATAAAATGGCCATTAGCAAAGACCCTTTACCACTTCATTCTGTTCTAACTGTATGTAGTACATTATAGTAATATAGGGCAATTAGCTCAACCATTATGTCTGATAATATGCATTACCTTAAACTAGAAAACTTGTAGATGGAAACCAATATTTTGACTAAGAATTATTGTATGATTTATTGCCAAAGCATAATGCAGTGCTTTGTAATGCATTATAATGAAGTACTGTCACACCATTAAGTTGCTTCTTGCGAATATTAAGCTGAGAACACATCAAATCACATTCATTGTGGTTTAGTTTCTGCAGAAGAGGGCAGTCTATAGTTTGTAAGCAGAGTTCAGATAAATTATTTGTTTGTCACCAGGTCTTGCCACTAAGTGGCTTCATCTTGATTAAAACAATATCTGACCTTCTTTAGTTATGATTGGGGAACTGCCATTCTTGACATACACAGCTTTTATACTGAGAATTATACCCCATTTAGCATTCTGTTAAACACTGCAAACAATCTAATCCTTTCATTGTTGAGTGGGGGGGGGGGGGGTAGATCTGATTGCAGTCCTTGAGACTGGTAACTCCTGAGTACCTGATGGTGACTCTCATGTCTACTGTCACAGCTCAGTGAGGTTTACCTGAGGATGACCGTACTAAGAGTGACTGATTTTTGAATTTTGAAAGTTCCTAGAAATGCAATATCTTCAGTAAGCTTTGCCATTTGAGGAAACTTGATGGCAATAACTTTTTAGAATATTTTGTTAATTTTTCATAGATGCACCGAAGCATGATGCAGTTTGTATTACATTAGTTTAGGAATATATAACACTGATGATTAAAAGACATAATTGTCAAATTTTTGTCTTGGCTGTTAATATCAGGTACATGCTAAATAATTTGAAGGGAGCCTGAATGTTAAAGAAAACTACTTTTAAGCTAGTGAAGGCAAAGTGCTCTATACATGAAAAGAAATGTAAACTTGCATCTGCCATGACATTTTGTTTGTCTGTGTTTCATACTGCCCCTGAAAGTGTCCGTACCCTCATTAGAGGCATACAATAAAAGTAACTTAAAAATCTTGGATTTTATCTCCATTATTAATAGCTCACCCAAGAACATGTCATACATATGTTTATAAAATTCACATAAATGATTTTAGAAAAACAGATGCTTCTTTTTGGAATTATTCAAGTGAAGTTATTAGACAGGTATTCTCAGAAAAATATAAACTTTGTTTACAGTCGGTGAAGGAATCCATATCTTCCTGTTCTGGTGTGTATACACATGGAAATTTTTACATAGATGTCTTTTCACTCCACATAGATTAGCAATAATGTACAAGAAAGATGAAATGCTAGAGATGTGGACACCCTGATGCTGACTGGATATATATATAGTTGTTAATAGCAAAATAATTTCCCCATTTTAGTTAGACTTTAAATATCTTTGTAAAGCTCTATGGAATGACAACGGTGTACAATTCTGACTCCCTTATAATTTTCAGTGTTCTTGTTCCTGAAGTTATTCCTAAAAAAACAGACATTTTTACTATGGTCTATCTTCTTTATAAATTGTTACTAAAATTTGAAAATCCTAGTCTACTCCTGTCTTTAAAGTTGAGTTTATTCATCTTGTGAAATACATTTGTAAGAATGAGATTGCTACTATAAAAGCAAGGACTAACCAAACTAGTCATTTAATTGCTTGGACAAAATAGTTTAATCTGTTAGAGGAATATTAAGTGTTCTATGTACATTGTTTTTTTAGTTGTC
>NC_056743.1:715241590-715314090 GCF_019279795.1 Protopterus annectens | reverse complement strand
TGGGTTTGCAGGAGGTTTATCAGAGTGGGGTCTGACAATGCCCTATTATCCAAGAAGTTCTAGTTTATCAGCTACTTATTTTATGAGTACTTAAGTGTGGCTCAGATATCTGTTGCATTCTGATTCAGAAAACAGTGGCGTATTTATTGTCGAACATCATATCCTATTCCCCATGTAGAAGTCAAGCAAACTTTCATGGAAAACCCTCAAAAGTTCACTGTTATAATTGAACTCAAAAGCTTAAGAGGCCTTTTAAAGAACTTATCACCATAAAGACTTGGATCAAAAGCTTTTGGGCGTACCCAAAACTCCATATTTTTGTAGAAGGATGTGATAGAATCTGATTTACTAAACCATAATGGAATATTGTTCCTCTACAAACTAACTCACCAGTAAAAACTTTTTACTCCTTCCAGCAGTTTTCCCAAAAAATCCATTCTACAAAATAGTTATTTTTGATATAGAATAAATGTGATCTATTGTGAATATCCACTGTACTTCCAAAATGACAACCCTTAACACATCCATAAATAATAATGCAGTTACCCCTATCCAAACCTGTATTTACTGATCAGGACAATTCCTTTAGTTTACCGTGGTAGACTTTACCCAGCATTCCTTGTATCTTTCTTGTAAAATATCTTTGTAGGCTCTCCAGTTATTCTAACTTGAGCTCTTATCATATACACAGTCATACCCGCAATATTCAGTAGTGGGCCTAACTGTGGTTTTATAGGTCTGAAGTGTTAAGAGGGAGGACTGTGCTGGTTCCAAAGATATTCATATCACAACAACACATTCTAACTATGTCAAGCAAACCCAGACTAAAACTTGGGGGGTTATCCATTTTAATACCTTGATTTCTTATGACACTAGCCTTTTGGATAATAAAATTATCCAAGGTATATATGGGTATTCAGGATTTGCTTCACCAAGATGCATAACACATGTTTCCTGAACATTAAATTTCATATCACTCTCCGTACCCCGCCTAAATAAAATGGGTCTGAATTAGGTGATCGAAACTTTAGGTAATCGAATACCTAAAGATCGACACCTGAACAGCGAAAGCTGTAAATATCGAACAGCCACTTCTGCGAATTTTTTCATAGGGAAAGAATTCACTTGGCTGTTATCGGGAATCTGCCCCTTTCTCCACTGTAGAGTGATCTCGGAGGTGGGAAATTTGCTTGGGGGGGTGTGAGGGGCACAGCACCCCACTCGATTAGGATTTGAATTTTTTTTTTCCGGCCATGCAAATTCTTTCCCTACGAAAGAATTCACGGAAGTGGCCATTCGATGTTTACAGCTTTCGCTGTTTAGGTGTCGAGCTTTAGGTATTAGATTACCTAAAGCTTTGACTGTATAATGTAGACCCAATGAAATATCTAGGTAGGACTGAAAGAAGACTTGATCAGTTAACCCTGAAATTAAAGATCCACACTTATCACATATTTATTAATCAGCAGTTTTTTTAATACATCTTCAGGAAACCTAGCCGTAAAAATCCCAATTAAAAATGGACCCAGTACTGAGACTTGTGGGACTCCAGCAGTAATTTCCCTTATGTGATAATATATTGCCAGTCTTTACCCAGGTCTCTCCCCTGTTAACCAGATATCAACCCACATAATTACAAAAAAAAATAAAATTTCTTTCTTTCAATAAGGATATAATCCCAAAACATGGCATAGTGTCAATACCTTTAAATATATCCGAGAATGTATGATCAGCAACCACCCCATAACCCACAAATTTCCATAAAGTTCCATAAGAAGAAAGCAAATTAGTACCATATAACCTGCCAGTCACAAAGCCATACTTGTTATCAAAACTTCAGTCCAAAATATTAAGAATATATTTTGAAATTGCCCATTCAAAATGTTTACCCACTATACTGGTGAGACTGGTCTGCAATTTGCAGCCATACAGTTGTCACTACCCTTAGACACTGGAGTAATATGACCCAACTGTGATGTCCAGTTAATGTCGCACTGAACAGCCAACAATAATGTGATGTCCCCTACAGTCTTGGGTCAGGAACTAAGGCACTTCAGTCCTCACTACTGACACCATTGTGAGACTGCCACTTAAACAAGAGTAATATTTCAAAATTTTCCCAACAGCAAAACAGGAACATGCTCTATATCCTGGGACTGGACTGTATACTTCTGCCCATCCCTAATATAATACCTTATTACACACTCCAGAGCAGTGGGTCCCAGTTTAAGACCTCTGATACATTCACACTTACATTGAATCTCACACATCCAAACACTTCTGGGAAAGCCTGACACAGACTTCCAGGTGTGTTCCTTCTTCCAAATGATACAGTAAAATGCTGCCACCAACCACAGCATCTACATGCCCTTTTAAAGTTTGTCCGATTATTAAAATTAGGTATTATAATAAATGGTAGCAAATAACCTAAAGCAGCCAGGCTTTTGGAGTGGCCTGTGAAGTATAGAAGTACATATAAGCACTCTCAAATCACTAAAGAATACACTAATTGATCAGCCACAGTGTAAGAGAATAAGAATGTTTAATAATGAGCAAAATGATTAAAAATATGAAACCGTAATTTCAATAAACAGAATTCAATCACCAGGAAAATTAAATTAATTCTGAAGAATGCAAATCCAGCATTTAGAAAAAAAACTGGCTAATTTGGCTATAATTTCCTGTCTAACTGAAGAACATTGTCCCTGATCTAAACTAAATATTACAATGGAGCAAAGGCAGGTTTACAGTTCTTGGTGAGTCCTTTCGGGTATTCACTGCTCAGTACAACTTTAACATGAACTGAACAACTACTGTGAACTCGACAGTACAACTCAACACAACTACAGCTGACTTCATCTGTCTTTAGCAGGCACTTTTATAGGCTAGGTTAACTGTCTCAACTGTTGAAGGTTGAAGTTCTTGTTCTCATTTCACTCTTTGAAATTAAAGTTCCTTCTTGTCTTTCGGTCTCTGAAAGCAAACACAGAGCAACTGAAAACATTGCAATGAAATCATCTGCAGATCATCTGACTCTGAGACAGTCTGCATTTAGAATCACCTTCACAAACTTGCGCGGTTAGACATATAACAGAACACTGTTCCACTTTTAAAAACATCCTATGCAAACAGCATACAGGAACCCATCCACAATATCACAGCTAGTCATGCTGGCATATAATACACAAGCTAGTATTAAATTATGCACAACACTTCAGCTAGACATGCTAGCACAGATGAGTGTCTAATTTCTTCACAGCAAATTCCAAACTACAGTCACATACCCTAATTTAAATGATCTTTGGTAAAGAAAACTTGGGCAAAGAAAAAATTGTTAATAGCTGACCAAAAGTTCCTTTTATACCATCAGGACCTGCAAAGGAATGTGGTTTAACCAACTTCAACAGGTCATCTAAACACAACAAAAAAGATGAAGAACGTTGCTGGAAACTTCAACTAAAACATTTCTTGTAATACAATTTCTATCAGCGCCAGCATAGTAATTAAAAAAAATGGTTACACCTGAATACACATCCTTCTTAAAATTATTTAAATTATTGTAGAAAACTTTTTTATTCATTGTTACATTACTTGTCAAACCATTATCATAGTTTTTTATTGTCTTTAATTTATTCTTTGCTACCCTAAATTTTTCCCACCTGGTCTTTTCTTCTGTCTTTTCCATCTGCTCCTAACATTTCTGTGCAATTTCTCCAAACAAGCTTTCCAACTTGGAGATTTATAACCCTTTAGTTTGTGATCAATGGAACAATCTCATCTAGTAGTTTGTATGAGAAACCATAATGTATTTCACAACCTTCCTTAATATTAACAGTACCAATACCTCCCTCCAGTTCCATACAGATGGGTCTGTATTCATGTATTGAAAAGAATTGGTGAATGGATAATTAAATATTAAACCGTGAAAGTTTAACGTACTAAAAAAAGGTTAACAGTGAAAAATGCCATTGAATGGCCATAGTTGGCCAACATTGTGCCCCCAACGATATATACCAACTCCAAGATCACACTACAGTAGGGAATAAGGCAAATTTAAAGAACAGGTTTCCTTCGCTTACCTTATCCATCACAGTACTTGCTGGTTCTTAGCCAACAATGACCATTTGATGAATTAGTTTTCTCTGTTAAGCTTTTTCACTATGTTAAACATTTGATTATTAGCCATTCGCTCTAATTTTTTTTCGATGTGCAAACATAACCCTCCCCCCATACAAATAACCATCATTACCAAGTCATACTCTGCTCTGCAGTAGGCAAGTCTAAATCCTTGGTCATTAATAGATGTTATGGGCATAGCCTATAGGAAACTCATAGGTTTTAAAATCTTAGATCCTAAAAGTTTTCACAAACATCACAATTAGCTAAGATTTTAATCCAAACTATATCCAAAATATTAATGCCTCTTGTAGATGACACAGCTTGAAAGAACAAAAAACATACCTACACTTTTGACTAGCTCCCCAATCAATCTGTTATTTTTCTGACCATGCCAGCAAACATTAGGGACATTTAGTTCCCAATCAGTTGAACCAAAACCTTCCTCAAAAAACATATTAATGATTTATAAAAATCTATCGTTTCTGAGTTAGTTGATGGGGAGGCCTGTTTAAAAAAAAAAAAAAAAAAAAAAAAAAACAATTTATAAAATGTCAGCACACTACCCATCACAACTAATATCATTTCAAACTTACCATCCTTAATATGTAAACTAGACACCAAGTTACCTCAAACATAAAAGTAGTTTCCAAGAACCAAATCTCAGTTACTATAACCAATTTATAACCACCATCCAACACCCTTGCTTCTAAAAAGAGAACTTGTTTAAGATTCAAGCATTATGTAAAAATCTTAACCTAGAATTCCTAGCAGAAGTTGGGGGAGCTTTCGAGGAGATGGGTGCTTAAAAAAAAACAAAACAAAAAAAAACGTAATTTTCCATATCTAAATTAAGCGTAATCTATTACCAGTGTGCTTGTTGTCAAAACCAAACTCCTACCCATATACATACCTTCTCAAACATATGCACACTCGGTACTATGCCTGCAAGTTAATCTTTTTATACTTGTGAAAATCCTAGCCACCTTAGACAAGGTGGAGTTGTACCTAAAATATGGAATAACATAAGATAAAACCAACTCAAGAATTTTTCCCCCCCTAGTTATATTGAGCTTGCTGCTAAGTCTGAGCAAGGAGAAAGTTTCACATTACTTCTCCCCTCATCATTAATACCCACTGCAACCACCGTCACATCATACATCCTACTTCCCCTGAAACAGGAAACTCATCTTTAGAGGGAAAGGGGTTCTTAATGCTTCTTAGTATAGAAGCCCTTGTCACCAACACTTGCTCATCACATCCAGAGTGACTGCTCATAACTTGCCCTTTGTTAACTCCGATAGACAACCCAGAGGTACCACCCAAAGCTGCTCTTCTCCTTTCTACATTGTATCACAATCAAACCCACTTTTCTGACTTCTTGATCAACCATTGGAGAATTCTAAACTTTCTGATGCCTCACAGGAATCTGTATTTCCAGCTATATCAAAAATTACTGTCAAAATAGAACAGAACATCCTTATTCTCCTTGTATATACAGAACTTAAGTGGGTACAAAACACTAAAGCCCCTTAATATCCACCTGACTACAAACATCCACTAGAGTATTTCAAGTTTGTATTTCCTTATTTTTTAAAGACTTTGACTATAGGTGGTGGGTGTGACCTTGATTATGCTCATCCCTAACAAGTTTAAATGCCCAGCCTATATCCCATGGTTGTCCAGTTCTTCCATATACCCTCCTAATGACACACAAGTCTTAGAAAACAGCCTGTAAAAGGACTTGAGGAATATTACCTTTTAACCACACTTCTTAGTGATATAAACTAAAAAATCCACTGAACAAGTAGAACAGGAACCACAAAATTTCCAACACAATGTTTTAAAGAATAGAACCATTTTAATGTCTCTCTCGTCCCCAAAAAGTCTTCTTCAGAAAAAGTCTCTTTGGGGACGCAAGATGCATTAAAGTGGTTCTGTTCGCTAAAACATTGTTTGAAATTTTGTGGTTCCTGTTTTACTTGATCAGCAGATTTCTTAGTTTAATGGTTGGTTTTGCTGCCTCATCGAGTGGGAACTTTTTGTTTTTCTTAGTGATATAAACCAATCCCCAGCCCTTAAAAGGACTCAACAGATATTACCTTTTCACCATGCTTGTTAGTGCTATAAAACAATCCCCAGCCCATAAAGGGATTACAGTGTAAGCCAACTTTTTTTTTTTTTTTTTTTTAAGATAGACTCCCTATTCCCTTTCTTTGCTATACCACCCAAATTGCCATTGGTAGTACAACTGCTGTTCTGGATAATCATCTTTCCAGTTTTTCAGCTCATCCTATGTAAATACTTAAAAAGGTTGTCGTCTGTTATCACATTGAACATACAGGCAGGGTCAAAGGATCAAGCAGTGCCCAAACATTCTTTTTCCATAGGATTTGTATCTAGGTTTAAGTCAGTCTCTGATGCAGAATAGGGACTAGTATCCATCTAATTAAATGTGCATTCCATTCTGGATTCACTGATGTGTACCACATATGTTCCTTCTTGAAGTTGTTATTCAAATGAGAACTTTAAATTCCCTTCTTATGCTGACAACAGACAACTGTTTTCTTTCTTCACGACCCTATGGTGTGTCCACATAGCCATGTGTCTGACTTGGCATGTATCCATAACTGGATGATTGAGAGTCATTTGAAGCTCAACATGGGCAAGATGATTGAATGACTATTCATCACAGCATTTGTTCTTCAGATTCCGTCTGCCGCCAGTTATTAATTATGGTGGTAACAAACTGGAGTTTCTCTAAGTTTTGGAATCTAGGATTGACGTTTGACAGTTCTGTTAACATTAAAGACTTGGTATCTGACATAATTCAATCCTGCTGTTATCTTTGGAAAATTTTGCTGCTTAAGCATTCTATTCCATCTACTAGCTTATTAGTGGCTACAAATGCTCTGATTTCGTAATATCCGTATTACTGCAGTGCTCTTTACCTTGGGCAATCAGACTGAGTTTGACTGACTACATCTGATGCAGGACTCTGACGCATGGCTGCTGATGAAGGTAGTGAGATCTAACCATATTTTTCAGGTGTCCTGTTGAGTGCACTGGTTATCTTTTTAGTCTTGCACTACCTACACAACCTTCAGCCTGGTTTATTTAGGCCTTCACATCTTGATTTCCCCTTAAGAACATCAAAGCTGGTATCCACCTGTTTGTAACCCTCATTCATTAAACCATGGACTTGATACATCGGGCTTTGGCTAGATACATCATTCATTTCCACGCTTTCGTTTGAATCCTGACAACATGCCTTTGAATTATTCTGGTACTTGGCAACTTGAAGCATTTGTTCAAAACTTACGTTTTCAACCATCTACTCAATATTTAGCTCTAAGTGTAGTTTTTACTTCTGTATGCTTGCTTGTTTTCATAATGTGTTATTTTTTAATAGTGCTTAGACACAGGTTCTTGAAAAACAGCTGCCACACCTGGGTTTGAAGCATTTGCCTACATAATGCATTATTTATTGCAGTCTGTACTAGCTAGCACCTGAAGTCCACTTAAGGCCTCTTTAAGCATTCAGAATGGCTGTCCACATAGTGGAGTCTAGACAAGCATATCTAGTCTATTCCTTCTGTTGGGAATGGTAAGCAGAGTAGCTGTCGTATGTTCATCATATTTATTGACATTTGATTTATTGACATTTGATTACCCAGAAAGTTTGGCTGGCTAGGAGCCCATTTTCAGTGAGGGTGAGGGGAGAAAAGCTCCCAAGTATTCCAAAACATTTTAAGAATAATAATTTTGCAGTCGTTAAAAAAAATTAACACTATAGATTAAGTAATTATACAAAATTAGGCATAATATGAAATAATTGCCTAAGAATGGATACATGTTCTATGACCATGATTTAATATTTAAAGAAATTGTAGCCAGTTTATAGAGAAATTAAAGGTAAGTTAGTATAAACAGGAATTGCAATATAAAATGAGAGAAAAGCAGGCTTATGGTGTATTTGGAGAGAAAGATAGGGGAGAAAAAAGGATAGGGGGAGTAAGGTGGTGTAAGGGATACATAGACATTTGTTCACATTTAGTGATATAATTTATCCTAGTTTTGAGTGAGAACAGAGACAGCTTTTTGCTAGGAATTCTTTCAGGATGGTTTTGAAGGACAAGGAGGGTGGGTATTGACCTAAACGATACAGATAAGGAGTTCCAGGCCTTAACAACATGGTACGAGTACAGACTATGTCCAACAGATTTGATGGGTTTGTGGACAGAGAGGAGTTTTTCGTCACTGTATCATAATGACAGACTGGGAACATAGCTGAATAGAACGTTTAATGCTGGGGAAGCAGATGGCTGCTGGATAATTTTATAGATGGTAGAAGCTGTGTATGTATTAGTTGATGGGGCAATTTTCACAAATATCGGCTTTTTTGTGCCATACAGTGATGAGATCTGAAAGAGGTATTTGCTGTGAATTTTGCAACATTATTAGAGCATTGTTAAAGTTGATGTAGCCTGAAGGATAGCAAGGATCAGAGCACCAGAAATAGCCTGAAGGATAGCAAGGATCAGAACACCAGAAATAGCCTGAAGGATAGCAAGGATCAGAGCACCAGAAATAGCCTGAAGGATAGCAAGGATCAGAGCACCAGAAATAGCCTGAGGGATAGCAAGGATCAGAGCACCAGAAATAGCCTGAAGGATAGCAAGGATCAGAGCACCAGAAATAGCCTGAGGGATAGCAAGGATCAGAGCACCAGAAATAGCCTGAAGGATAGCAAGGATCAGAGCACCAGAAATAGCCTGAAGGATAGCAAGGATCAGAGCACCAGAAATAGCCTGAAGGATAGCAAGGATCAGAGCACCAGAAATAGCCTGAAGGATAGCAAGGATCAGAGCACCAGAAAGATGTGTGGGGAGGAGGAGATATGCAGCGGCAAGTGTAGCTTTTGTTGTGTTGGTGAGAGAGCTTTTTTGGCTCCATAAAGCATCCCTAGTTTTTTTTGGTTTTCATGTGCAATTTTGTGTATGGAGGTCAAAGTTAAGATGATCGTCCACTACCATCCGTAATAACTTGCTATGAGAAGTGACATCAATGGCTGTATTATAAAAAAGAGGATTTTTTTTTAAATTTGACTTTTCATGAGAGGGGGGATTTGGGGAATATATATATATATATATATATATATATATATATATATATATATATATATATATATATATATATATATATATATATATGTGTGTATTTATTTTGGGGTTGAACATGAGTTTGGTTACAAAGCCATGTTTCAATGGCTGTTAAAGCTACAATAATACACAATACAGTGTGCAATATTGATCACTGTTGCAGTAGGCTTGGCTATATGGGTTATATCCTGCCAAAGATACAACAGTCATTCAGATTCCAAAGCTTCAGGGTACCTTCCACACATCCAATCTGCCAGGTAGCTTGAGCTGAGCTGATGAGACAGATTTGATTTCAAAGCCATTCAGAGCTTTATTACCACTGGAGAATGCTCCTCTAAAGCTTTCAAGGATTGATAGTGAGCTTGTGTTGTTCCTTTGCTGGCCAGATAGATTTTCCCCCAAAGGAAACCTATTTTCTTATTTGTGTTGTTGGTTTATCACCTTTCTGTACAAGAAAGCTATCTGAAAGCTACAAGTGGCATTTTAATTGACTGTCATGAGACTTTAACATACTTTTAAACAGAGCATTTGTTTTTCCTGTCAGTTTAAAGGTGGTGTAAAGAATCTGTAAACATTTTTTTTCTGTCGAGAAATTCTTTATTTTACTTTTGGGAGGTTGGCATATTGTTTTAAATGTGCGTTTACTGTAATTTTCTGTTGAAAACTAACTTCTTAGACTGTTTGTGTTTACTGGTATTTGCTGGACATCTTTCCTGCAAAAGCAGTATTTTTGGCTTGACCGAGTAGTAGATTACCAATCCCATAGTTGATCCTTCTTCCAGCCACAAAAAGAAAAAAATGAAGCAAACAGCTTTTGCCACCACAGTAGCCTAGCAGTTTGCCTCAGTCATAGGTGGAGTGACTCTGCTGTGGTCATTTGTTTTCCCTCAACCACTCCTCTTTTACCCCAGATCCCTCTGGTGTAGCACCTACAGCCACTATGGACCAGGTGTTAGACACATTCTTTGGGGCTGGTGGGGTTCCCTCAGTGGGCAGGGGAGATCACTTTTGTCAGTCCCGGCAGAGGGAAGGTTTCCCTGTCATGTGAGAATGCTGTACCCATCCCCAGGGAAGCTGCTGCTGCCTTTAGTAACAAGGTTGGCCCCATTTTTTTCCTGTTAAAAAAGTAGAAAACCAAGAATGTATCTATTTCTCAAATTTCTTTGGATAGGAGTAGTTTGCATAGTTTGGCTGAGGGTTTAATTCAGGCTATTGATCCTTCTTGTAAAGTAGTTTCTGGTAAAAGAAAGACTGGCACTTTTTTCTTGAACAGATTTACGATTCTGAATCTGAACAGGAAGATGCAGGGATGGATCCTGTTTTTTTTTTTTTTTTTTTTTCCCCCCACAGATTTCTGATTTAGACTCAGAAGAGTGCTCAGTTTCTGATTCTCACTGTGGATTTTTCTGTCTCTGAGACTATTGATAAATTGTGCCAGTGTTTGCCGTGGGAGAACACTGAAATGTTTTCAGCCCTCCAGAAAATACGAGTTGTTTTATAGGGATTTTCCAGATCCTAAAGTCATTTCTCCTATTTTTGTTCTGCTTAGAGCAAATGTACATTACTTCCTGCAATTTTCCTGATAGTCAGTCTGCTGTCCCCATAAGAAGGCAGACAGAATGTATAAAGCCTTTTAAATGTTTATACATCATTGCCAGACCTCACCCTGCAGCTGTAGCTCTAGTTGATCCCACTTTTACTAAACGGTTAATTCCAATCCTACTCTTTATAAAAAAGATGGGAAAATGTATTGATAGATATGGGAAAAATGTATACTTCTGCAACTTTAATTTTCTGAATTATTGACCTTGTATGTTAGTTTGTTCTGGCTAACTGTAAATTGAGTTTTTTCTCAGTTTCTTCTTGTGAGGAAATAACTGCCCTAAAAAACTTACTTTCTTGTATTGCACAGGTAACTACTCATTGTTTACAGTGTGTGTGTGTGACTCTGATACTACTTCCTGGACTATGGCCACTAATACTGTTTTGAAGAGGTTTCCATGGCTGCATTCTCAGATCCTCCCAGGTGATGTTAAAAATGAAATTTTAAACTCATTAAAAGAGTTTCTTAATACCCCTACCGGAGTTCCACAAGGCTCCATACTGGGTCCCCTTCTCTTCAATATATTAATAAATGATTTCCACAAATCTATCCCATTCTCAAATATCATCATGTATGCAGATGATTCAACTATTATCTGCTCTGCCTCATCCATTCCCACACTTCTAAAACTTAAACAAGATGCCTTTTCAACCACTGAGCAATGGATGAAAGATAATCACCTAGCTCTCAATGCTTCTAAAACCAAATTAATGGTATTTACCCCCACTAAAGCCACTCCTTTCAATATGAATACATTCTCAATTATGAGTCAAAATAACACACATCTGGAACTGGTGACAGATACCAAGTTACTTGGGGTCCAAATTGATAACCAACTAAAATTCAACTCCCACATACAACTAAATATCAAAAAAAAAAAAAAAACACCAAAACTAGGTATGCTCTACCGACAAAATCATTACCTTACACCTGCAACTAAAATCACTCTTTCTACTTCCTTTCTCTTCCCCTCCCTTCTCTATGGAGCTCCACTCCTAACTAATCTACAGTCCTCTGTAAAAAAACAACTCTCCTCCTGCTACAACAAAATTGCCAAGTTCGCTACTAGCCATAGGTCATCAACCCACCACTGTCTCTCTCTCCAAAAACTAAAATGGCTAGAGCTACCTAATCATCTAACCTACACACAATTTACTCTTGCCCACAAACTCATTCTCAACCCCTCCCTTTGTCCCTCACTTTCTTCTGCCTTTAAAATGCATCTGCCAAATAGAGTATTAAGATCTCATAATCAAAATCTATTAGAAGTACATAAACCAATTCATCCCCGTGGAAAAAACCTACTATCCTACAGCCCAGCACGCCTCTGGAACTCCCTTCCACCTTCCATTCGCACAATCCCTAACCATTTGATTTTCAAAAGGTCTCTTCATTCGCACCTAGCATCCCAGTGGGAATGCTCATGCTCCCACCCCACATAATTAACTCTGGCTACCTCATCTTCCATCCTTCCCTTGCTTCTCCAGTAATTCTTCCTTTTTTCCCTAACACTCACAATCTGTTTCCTATGTAATTTGCAAAAATGTACTAGTCTGATATAATGTACTAGACTGCACTTCTTAAGTTTATGCATCATAATATGAATTTACTTCCAGTATTACTTTGTAATGTTACTTTGTTAGTCTGTATCATCTATATGATCCATCATAAGTATACAGAATTTCTAATGTATGCTGAACTTTTTTGTAATTATTTGCTTGAACTTTTTGCATTGTATAACTCATTAATAACCTACTGTATTGAGATTGTTATGGAGCTTTTCTCCCCAGGACTCCATTGAAAACGGGTTCATTTTGGCCCAATGGACTATCCTGGTAAACCAACTGCAAATAAAATAAATAAAATAAATTAAAATAGAGATTTAACATTTTGAGAGACTGCTGCAGAGATGATCAAAAAGTGTGCCCAAAGGGGCAAGCTAATCCAGGGACTCTAACACTTTTCAGCCCTCCTTTTCCAAATTTTCCAAGGTATTTTCTATTTACCCATCCAATTTTGGCAATCAGCAGAATAAATAGTCTCAACAAAGTACAAATAGATTTTTTTCAGAAGAAGTTGCAAGGAAATTAAAAAAAAAAAGTCTTGAACGTCCAAAACCAAAGATAGTCCAACAAGTCTGTCTATTCAAGAGACCTTATGATCCACTACAAACCTGGTCACTTTTTTCTCCCAGAAAGTCTGAATCTCCATTTTTCTCTTTGGCAGCATGTAGGTTCAGACAAATGTGTTCTAAATATCATTCATTAAGGTTACAGATGGCTGTGGAATTAAATTATTCCTATTCAGGTGATCATTCCTCAACCTTCAAATCAGACTGTTTCCACTTTTTTTTCAGTACATAATACTTTCTCAAGCAGTGATAGAACCAGTTATTCATTCCCAGTGGGGAAGGGTTTTTATTCAATGATATTTTTAGTGCCAAAGAAAGAAAATGCTTGGAGACCCATTCTGGATCATTCTATCCTAAACCTGTTTGTGATAGTGCCCAAATGCAAAATGATGTCACTTTGCAAGCTGTCACTGCTTCTTACTTCAAGTTTCCTAGTAACATTAGACTTAAAAGATGCTTATTGCATCCCTATTCATCCAGACTTCAATGTGTTATTTTCTAACGTGGTCCAGACACACACAACCTTATCACTTCTCTGCCTTTACACTTTGGACTATCCTCTTTACCAACAATATTCACAAATCATCTAACTCCAGTTCTAATTCATTGCAGGCTGCTGAGTATCCACATTTTTCCATATTTAGACAACTTGCTCATCTTTGCAGAGTCTTTTTCAAAGTGTCAGGCTAGGATTCCAAGAGAACATTCAAAACGTCTTTCTTGATGCCTTCATACAGGATTCTATGGATGTCAACTAGTGACCTCCATTCAAAGAGCTTTTCCATCCCAGGAAAAAAGTTTATCTAAATCTTGAACTAAGATTCTAATGTTTTCTACTCAGACTTTGGTCAGTGCGAGGGAATACTTCAGGATTTTAGGTCTTATGACATCAATGGTTCTCATGATACCCCTAGAAAGACTCCATGTGATAAATGCAGTCACATGTTAAAATTCTTTTGAAAGAGGCTTTGCATAAGACAGCCTCCAGGAAAACTGGTGGCCCCTGGTTGTCAACTTAATTTTGTGTTAGAGAAACTAACACTGGCTCCATGTGAGCCAGCTAACCTGGCTGACTTGAAGTTCTTAATATGAGAAACAGATTTACTGGTTGCTGTGGCTTCTGCAATAAGGGTATGAGTTGCAAGCTCTTATGGTATGTCAACCATATCAATTTTCTGTAGGAACAGCTTTTCATTGAGGACTATTCCTCCTTTTTTGTGCTTCAAGTGGTATACAAGTTAACTTAAAGCCAATATATCCATCTCCCTGTTTTCTTTCCTGAACCAAAAAATGAGGGAGAATGGATACTACATACCTTGGATGTCCACAGGCAACTCTGGTACTGTCTTGATAGAACTAAATCTTTCAGATCAATTAGTCATTTCTTGTGAAGGTAAGAAGGACAAACGGACTATTCCCAAAAGGTTGCTTAAGGCTATTATCTTTTGCTGTACTCACAGTAACAAAGCTATTCTAGGTGGGGTCAAGACCCACTCAGTCAGGGCGCTGGCTTCATTTATGTTTTGTTTATTGAAAGGGTTGGATTCTGAAGTATTCTAGAAGCTACAATTTGGTCATCTCTACATGCTTTTAGAAAGCACTTTAAGCTTGATTCCTTCTGTGGGTCCATAGGTAGGACCATTCCCAGGAGCTCCAGGAGTCCTCTCTTTCCACCTCCCAAAAGTAGTTTGCTAGGTTAATCTACCCATATATTGAAGGCTGCTCAGCATGTTGACTTGAGATGAACACAGTAGAGTTGTGCAAGTAAACTTACCATAACAGTAGATGCTCAAATGATCACTGCTGCAGTATGTGCTCCCTCCCTCCATCTCCCTTGTCTTTTTGGTGTGCTTTTTATGCTAGGGTGTGGGTATTGATTTTTTTTCCCTAGCATTGCTCTTTCAGGGGTCAACTGCATCCTTTTTCTTGGCTGGAAAGCTCTGAAGGGCTCCTCCTCCAAATATGACTTTTACTCAGCTCAGCTTCTGGCATGTAGAAGGTACCCTGAAGCTTTGCAGGCTGGCCAGCTGTTCTATCCTTGACAGGATGCAACCCATATAGCTAAGGTTATTGCAGCAGTGATCAGTCAAATTTACCAAAACAGTAGATGTTTACTTCACAGCTGTACTATTGTAGCTGCGAGAACATTTTCAATAGTACCCCCTGTACCTAGGAATGCTATTTTAGTCGGAGAGGTAGCTCATGCCTGAATGGACTCCACCTTGACAGGGTCAGCACAAATCGTAAGTCTCCCTACTCTATGACCCAGGTAAGACACTTCTCTCCTACTCTTGATGGCCTTAATAGTTTAGTTTGCTTATCTGCCCCTTAAGATATTGAACATGTTCTTGTCACTGCTGGCTGTAAAGTGCAATAACAAAGAAGCTATCAGCAGAAGAGGCTGCCAGCATTCTTTGTAGTGGGTAGATATTAATGTAAAACAGAAATAACTTGCATTGAGATTTTTTTGTTAAGAAATAGCTTTATTACAAATATAAGCCCTGTTGGTCTTGTTTGAAGTGTAATGGAAGAAAATACCCATAGCAAAAAATGTAATGGTAATATATTATCTACATAGATATACATTTCTACCAAAATGAAAACAATTCCTTTTTTCTGTAAAAAAAAAATAAATAAATCCAGTGATAATATTGTTATACTGTCAGTAGGATAATCACAAACTTTCCTTTCCATCAACACCTACAGTCTGTTTTAACAATTACATAACACAAATATAAAAATGGAGGAATACTCCTCCCATTCATTAAATTTCAAATGAATGTGCTGCCGCAAACTAAACCTGTTAAACATGCATAACACATTAGTAACTTGGTCTTGAAGGGAACATCTTCCAGTGATTATATATAAAATTTAATAGGGTTGCCACTGCCATCCTGAGCCATCCCAATGCCATAATGGATAAATTATGACCTGTCAATGGCATGGCTTGCAACCAAAAATGGATGTCCAGTGAATGTGGTAAGGGTATTCTTAAAGCCTACCTAATGGCATCTATTGTTTTCTCCCAGCTATGGGTAATTTTGTCACAAAACAAGACCATATGCAGATAATCTACCCTGATGAGTCATATCTCCTTCATTTACGATCCACTTTCCTTAAATTATGTTTAAAAAAAGAGTATATCCAGCAGTGTAAGCATTTATAAATCTTACCATTTGGGTTAGGAGCTTGTGTGATAACTCCCTTAACACTTCCTGACATTTCAACACAGTTACACCACAATGTAAGAGATCCTGCCATGTTTCCCAAATAGATTCATAGGACTCCATTTTATCTGTTAAATATTGATATAAACATTTTAGTCTTACTTGTGCATCTTGATTCCCCTATGTTCTTGTCATCAAATTACTTTCATCTTCTAGCTAATTTGTTCCTTTGGAATTACAGATATGATCTTGGAAATTCACTCTTGAATTCACTATCTGGTGTAGATATCTGTAAGAAACAGAGGGGGACTTGAAACTGTCTGTTACGTGCAAGAACCTGCTGTTTATCCATCTGTCAAAAATCACTTTATCAATGCATATCCCTGGATTCACCCATAAACACAAAGTTGCACAGATATTCTTATTTCCCTTACAGGCATGTGTCTGACATGCAAATGACCATTCATACCACTTCCTTATCCCTCTCATTGTCACATTCCTTGTGTGAGGTGGTGCTAGTTGTCCAGCGGGGAGCCCACATAATATGCAACTCAACATGAAGCCATATTGGTTTGGGAGACCCAGTAAGCTCTTGTATATACTGCCAACCTTGAATATACTTGTAGGTTGAGTACTCCCAAGCCCTCTAAATAGAGGGATGCATAGAGCTTTCTCCACACTATTCTAGGTCTTTGACATATAAACCACATTATTAAATTTTGCCACTCCCTTGGGTATGATGAAAAGACAATACAAGGTAAATGCAAACAGTATTTTAGGGTAGAATTTATGATTTGACTGTTTGGACTCAAAGATAGCACAGCCACACACTAAAGTTTGTTTTTTTGTTCAAGTAGTTAGAAATGGGTTTGGCATTAGGATGAAAGTTTTCAGACATAAAATCTAGCCAAATGCCTAGATATTCCACACTAGTAAATATGGTCCAATGCAAATTGTCACAATTTTGCAAATCCTGATATGCCTGTGGTGTTAAAAGAAAAAGTCTGGATTTAGAGACATTCATCTACAAACTAGAAACTTTTGCAAAATATAGTAAGGAATTCAAGAGCCTAGATAGACTTGAATGTGGTAAAGACAGAAAAAACACCAATCATCTGCAAACCAGGAGGTAAAAAAGAGAAGTGGAGGCAGACAGTAAAATAATGTCATTAGAGTGCATCTCCCTCAAACACTCAGGTAGAACTGAAATTGCCAAAACAAGCAATAACGTGGAAAGAGGACATCCTTGCCTCATGCCACTTTTTTAAGACTATGTTTATTAATGTAGCATATTTACAATATATACACAGAATATAAGAAATTCAATGTCACATACTGTTATACATTGTTAGGAATACATTGAATCATTAAGGTAATCTTGTACAATTAACACATTAAGCATCTTTGTATTTCAGTAGCAAAATTTCAAGGCTTTCCAACCACTAAAAGTCTTGGTATGATTTATAGGTCTTATTCCGATCATTTCTTTTTAGGTTTACATAGCATTGTTGTTAAATTTAAACATTTTTTGAATGTAGGAACCAGATTAGATTTCCAATTTTTCGTAATAACTTTTCAAGCTATTGCAAGGAGACTCCAGAACAAGTTTTGTTGTTTGGCTTTTACAGATTAAGGAAGTGGAACATTTATTAGTATTATTGATCTAGTTAAGATACAAACAGACCATAACCCCTTAAAAGCATACTTCTCTTTCCAATATACATTTAATTTTTTACAATCCATAAACATGTATATCCAATCAGCTTTTGCTTCTTTACTCCATCACCAACAGACTCAAGATGTTATTTTACCAAACTTACAGATTTTATAGGGAATAAAAAACATTTCCATTATAAACTTGAAGAATTTTGACTAACTGATTTAAGTAACAAAGCTTTATGCTTACCATCTATTGAGTCTCTCAATCCACTAGTATTTAAAAATTTCCAGAATTTTGCATCACAATTGTAATTATTTATAATCAACTTGTATAACTTGGATAAACTTCCATTGTAGGTCAATCTACCTTTATTTGATAACGTTCATGTAATTTCTTACTGAAGGATAAGATAAACTGGTTAACAGACGCATCCAGCTTATCCTTCATTAAATATTCTGATGGCTTAGCTTCTCCTGTTTCAAAGAAATCAGACCATAATACTAATCCATTTCTGTTTAGGAAATTAATTTTGTTCTATTTCCTTAAATCTAGAGGTTCGAGAAATGGGAAAGCAAAAATATTTAAATTTTGATGGAATTTTATAGCATATTCCTTAACTGTTTTAAGAACTGATTTCAAGTATGCCAAGTCTAAAGACTGAAATTAATTCACTACTAACATGAATGTTATTAACCAGTTGAAAAGATTGTTATATATTTCTAATTTGTCATATTTGACAAACTTGTAAGAATTTAGTAAAATCTGTTGCTGAATGGTTTTCTATTGGCTATTGTAAGATCAGTCTACCATAGTATAATAGAGGTAAAATCTACAGCAATAGCATATGATTGTACATACCATAGATCCATAACCTTATACAATTTCATTAAGCAAGTCTTGACTTGTTAGTATACCATAAGAATGACATTAAAATTTTTCCATATTTTTATATATATATATATATATATATATATATATATATATATATATATACATATATATATATATATGTAATGCAATCATTTTAATAAGAACTAACCTGTCCTTGAAAGTAAAAAAAAAAATCCATTTTTTATTAATTAGTAGCGCTTCTTCAATTTTTTCAAAACTAATCCTCTTTCTCACGTCTTGATAGATTTTTATTCCTAAATATTTTAGTTCTTTTCTTTCCCAATTATGTTTATATTTATCTTTAAACTTACTAACTAGTAATTGATTCAACACTGAAGTTTCTGTTTTATCATTAAATTGAATAAATTAAATCTCCTATGGTTAGGAAATATCTGCAAAAAGCTGTATTTTTGATAGATAATCCTTTTTAACTGAGATTCCATACATTTTTAATTGCTTCTTATACTATTACTTTCTAACCATGGAGCTTTACCATTTTTCCCATTTTTAAAACTTCTTTAACTTCTATTAGGGAAATAGGCATATTCAACAGAGATATTTGTTGGTCATTAAGTTTTAGTAATGTTTTTCTTTAAATGTCAATTTTGTAATCATCAGGATTATTATTTTTATTTTAAGATCCTCATGGAATTCTTAAAAAAAATATTAAACCTTTCCTCTGTGTCTGAAGTAAGCATATTAGTGTGAAGATTTGAGATATTATTGATGTCTTTTTGCTTATCTTATTTCTATTAGCTAAGCTTTATATAGATTTTAAGTCATTGCATAACTGTGCCATTTTATTTTTTATAAAGTTATCTTCACTTTATCCGTTAAAGCTGTTTGATATTTTGTCTTTAACTTTTTTAATGACTTCAGTATTATCTAATTTCTTTATTTGTTGTTCAGACCTCGCATTGTGCATTTCACCTTGTATGTCTAACAGCTCTTTATCTCTGCCATGGCTTTAATAAACCCCTTATGGTTTAAAGGAATACATTGTGGAAAAATGTCTGGCCATTTGGCTAGAACTTTTTACCTGTAGTTGTAACCATGATATTGGACAGTAATTGCTTGTGTAGCTTTTGTCTTTACCTGGTTTGGGTAGAAAACGTACCTTGGCCATATTCACTTCTCAAGGGAATTGCCCCAGTTTTTCTGAGTATAAAGAAAGTATTCAAAGGATCAGCCAGCAGCTCTTCAAATGCTTTATAGAAAGTCAGGTCCAGCCAAACCAACCCAGGCACTTTCACTTTAGCCCCTTGATTTCCACATTTACATCTGTTTAAGGAATATCATCTTCTAACTTCTGAATGGCCTTAATTGTGAGTTTCTTAATATTTGTTAGATTAAAAATATTGACATTCCCCATATGAGACTGACTCAACTGCTAAATGGTTGATCATACTCCAAGTAAAATAAGTTGTTCTTTTGACTGTGTCATAAACTTTTCATAGTCCTCTCTTATTTTGTCCTGTAATCTACTTACTAATACTTTGAAGTGAAACCTTTCTTCTCCCATCTAGATTTCTGTCTCCTCCATCTATCTTGAATCATTTGCACCTCCATATTTTTAATTTTAGCCTTAATAACTTGAATCTGTGCCCATAAAATCTGTTTTTAAAATTAACATCTTTATTAAATTATCATTTATGACATATGCATTCATACATTTATATAAATGAAAAGAAACTATATTGACAATCTTAGTTGCAAGCATTTTGCAACACAAACCATATTGACATTTTACAGCCTAACACCTTGATCTCATGGAAATGATGTATAAATACAGATTTAAATCCAACAGTGTGCATCCTTGAGGCTTGTGAGTTAGCTGTATGAATGCTCAGACATAAACCCTTAATCATTGCTTTGAATACAAGGCATTGCTCCCCAAATTTTTATTGCCAGGCCCCGTTATTGCTCCAGTAGTTTACTGTTCAAACAGTGATTAATACCTTTCTTTTGGCATTTCCAAGATAAAGTTGATCAAATTTCCAGAGATAAGTAGATCAAATTTCCCTTCCTATCACCAGATCCATATATATATATATATATATATATATATATATATATGTGTATGTATGTGTATATATATATATATATGTGTGTGTGTGTCTATATATATATATATATATATATATATATGTGTATAGTTAAATGATCCAAGATTTACAGTGGTTGACACTCCAGATAATAGGTTCAGGATTAATTTTGTTGGGAAAGTAATCATATCAGCCCTGCTTGCACCTCCTTCTCCAGTTCCAAAAAAGGTATAGTAATTTGAACTAATGTGCAGGGCACATCATGCATCCACCAAATTCCAAGTTTCTATGAAGAGATTCAGAGTCTTAGCCATACAGGGGTATCCTTTAGCTCTTGCCGGAAGTCTGTCCAACCACAGATAAATTGTGGTATTCAAATCCACTCCTAAAAATAGAGAAAAAAAGTGGTATGTAATGTTTTAAGACCACTTTTAAACCTATCCCTGATCACAGTGCTGTCCTCATTAGGTCTATAACAACAACCCAGTGCTAGCCTCTTCGACTTAATTTTAACTGTTAACACCATCCACTTGCCCTCCCTATCAGTCAAGGAAGATTCTACTATCCATCTCAAAGACGGATAGGGAACTATATAAACACCCTTTTTCACTGAGGTAACACTGCTTTAATATATCCTACTTTCCACCATTTTTCCTTATATGTGCAAAATGATTTGAACATGCTGTCCTTATAAATAGGCCATTTGCACTGAGTATCTAACGAGCAGAAATATTACAGCTTTTGCTTTGGCAGGATAATTCAGGCCTCTGATATTGTGTGGCACACTTTATCCTACCATTGAACTTCCTCCTAGCCAAGTCGCTCCTGCAACCCTGCAGACTAGTTAGTCCAACTGCTTTAATGCATTTCACATTAAGATCTGCCATTCTCCCAATCCAAATGTAAAAGTGAAAAAAGTAAGAAGACTGCTTAATAAACAAAAAGTCGAATAAGTGACCATACTGATAACAAATGGGCTGAACACAATGATTTGACGATAACTAATCACCCTTCCTCCCTCCCCTGCAGTGGCTATATCCATACACATGAACAATATCATGACTTCACTAGGCAAGAAAAGAAAAAAAATAAGAATAATCTATTATACTCGCATTTTTCATTAGTAGTCTATGAATGATGAAAAAGCCACTCTTCATTGCCATTGTGTCCCAGGAGTTAGAACAAGAAGTTGAATGTACCCGTGTTTTCCAATCTCCGTGATATCCTCCAAGATGACCTCCATCATATTCTGATCACCTGCCATCTCAAGTTAATAGCCTGGGAAGACAGATTTGTTAAATGCATATATTAGAAGATGGTAAGAGCCTCTTTTTGTTTTTAACAGCTACCACTAAACTCCCTCTTTATTGTTTCACTGTCTTAAGTTGTAAACCAAAGTAAGCCAAAAGCAAGGTGATTAAAACAAAACAAGAAAGCAGAGAACTACCTTGCAAAGTGAAACAATAAAGCCTCTGAGGGAATTAATGCAGCAAAACACTTTTTATTGAAGTATAAAAAACACCATTAATGTAGTTAAAAAATGCATTTTCATTTCGACAACTTCATCAGATGTGGGCTGAAGCATAACTCATCACGTTAAATACTCAAAAAATAAATGACATCATAAATTAATTATCCAAATAAGATCCATTAAAATTCAGTCAAATGTTTTCCATCAGTCCTTTTGTAACACGGAATCGAAACCTGACACAACCCCCAAATGTCATTACGTCAACACCGGAACATGTACAGGCGGCGACTTTCTCCAGAACTCTAGTAGATAACTTAGAGTTATTTTGAAACTTGGAGCAAATACGCACAAAACTCAGGTTTATAGAGGACAGATTTGGTACAAAAAAACAAGTTTTGAAAAACTCCCCAACTCGTTAGTCTTGCCTACTAAAAATTAGAAGCAAGACATTTCCTAGCTAATTTTAATGCACAGTCCTTGCAAATAGACCAATATTATGTTAACTGTGTCTGCCCCACAGGATAGTTTGCAACTACAGCCAATTGTTTTTTGATGATATTCCACCCAATTGTAAAGAAAGCATCAACATCACTGGGCATCTAGGAAGAGAATTGCTGTGCCACTCTAATGTCAAAGTGGTCAGGTATCTAAGTGATGCACCAAACTGAGATATATCCCCAAAGCAAATATGGAGCATTAGCTTTCTTATTCATGAAAAGGGCTATACTATAATCAGGTACGATATCTATCAGATGACCTCCCAGCTTTAAATTTGATTCCTTTTCTCTGGCAATGGTTTAGTATTTTCTACTCCTCGTTATAGTCATCTACACATTACATGTCTAGAAACTATCCTGTGAGTCCTTTCAGTGATGGTGGAAGAATTCACCTTCAGTCAGCAGCACAGTGATGCTTAACATTGTCTTGCCTTGATACCATCAAATTTGGCTTTCAACTGCTACATGTATGCAGTCAACTCCTCCAATTCCTTGGAGTGAATAGCAGTATGTTCTGCTTGTTTCCTCCACTCTCACTGCTGCTCCAATAATGTGTTTAGTTGCTCAAAATGTTGATTATATTTTGCCACTGTAGATTTGATGTATGCAATGTCTGCTGCAGTGTCCATCATCAGCATTGTGTTTTGAAGGGCTGTTTAATTGTGGTCATATCAGTTGAAAATCTGCTATTGTTGCCATCACTCTGTGGCCCCTCTTAGCTATACTTCCCTAGCGACCTTCTACATAATCCTAGTCTACACATTCTTCTATGCTGATTTGAAACTGAGCAACTTCCTGGTTTAAAAAAAAAAATCGTGCTATGCCAGAATACATTTAAAAAAAATGCAAAGAAACAAAAAAATGTGCCACCAAAATATCTGTTCAAACCACCATGCATTAATCTATATTCTATAAAAACGAAAGTAAATCCACACAGGAGAAAAGTTCATGATTAGTGCTTCCACATCTTGTGCATGCTCAATCACATCCTTGACTCGTATTAAGATTTTGCTTTTCTAAAGATGCAAAAGTCTGCCATGGAGATGTGCAAGTTTTGGATATGTGTAGTGCAGCCTTATTAGGCACAGTTAAAAATGTGAAGAGAAGAAGGCACATCTTTCTGAAACAACATATGACATCACTTTGAGTGACAGCATAATAGTGTTACATAAGCTTGATCACTGATTCATCACCACTGTCTAAAAAAAGTCTCTACAGCAGCTTGTATATAAATAGAAGGTATCCAATTTGAAATTTCGAGAAATATTTTTTGGAAATTGAACTGATATGCTTTTTTCTTAAAAAATTTGTAATGTATTTACACTTTGGAAACATGGAAATAGAATGGGTTTGCATATTGGGGCGAACAATGTATACAGTTAGAAGTGAAAGATGTAAGAGTACATCATTTATACAGTCACATTTTAAAATGTAAATCAGAGTTGTGTAATTATGGGGACATGGTGCATCTTTGTCAATTGTCCAAAAAAGATTTTAGGAATTTTGTGGGGAAGTAGGGCAGAGAATGATGTAGAAGCAATGCACAAGATGTGGCAAAGGGGGATATTTCTGTGTGTGCTGTCTAATTAATGTGTAATTAACACAGGGTAATGAGGAAGAATAGTTTAGATAAAGCGGATATATACTTGGGGGTTAAGGAAGTCTGAAGGCAATACAGTTAAGAGGTACACAAGAAGATTCTAAGGCAAAAAGGGAGAGAAGAAAGTATAAAAACCTGCAAGAACATGCACATAGATTTGGAAGAATTTAGATTGATAAACGCTGAAGAAAAAGTGAGTTGAAGTAATAAACACTCAACTATTACTGACAAAAAAAAAGTTAGACTTCAGGCTTTAATAGATGAAAGGTATTTTACTAAATGGTAGGCTGTTTTGAAAAGGTTGAAGTCACCAGAAGGCTGGCATATTTGAGACTGAGAAATTTAGGATAAAACGTTTAGGAATGAGAGTGCAAGTGCTGTGCTATTCTTAGAGATGAAGGATGTGCAGGCATTTGGAGAGAAGTGTGGTTTATGTTATTACTGGTAGAGCACTAATCGTAAATGTTGGCAGATCTAATGGATGCTGAAGGGTTGCTGATTATTATAGGTTTGGTACATTAAGATATATGCAAGAGGAGTTTTAATAGAATTAAGCCACTTTTGCACTATACTCAGGGAATGCTATTGGTATGTAAATCTGATGATTTACATAGTAGAAGGAAGCACTGAAATACATTCTTGAAGAAAGAAACATGGATAACTTATTTAATCTGTTTACTACATATAAATGGCACAGTGAAGTGCAAGCATTTATATGAAACTGGAAATATGTTTTGTGATGTTGTAAAAGGAAGAGAGACAAATACTGATTGTTTAGATTATGTAGGTTTATGGCTAGATGAGGGAAAATTAGAATATAGCTGAGGTGGGAGCTATATAAAGTTGGGTGAACTATAGAAATATAAGGATGTTTTGGAAAGAGAAACGCACTAGTAGGCAGATAGAAGCCTGCGGTAAAGAGTTAGCTGAAAGCTAAATCAACTGTTCGAGCAGTTCAAGCAGTTCAAACAATTTAAACAAGATGAGACAATATGAACTTCAAAGTAGCCTGTAAAGGCAACAATGTGAACAGTTTGAAAAGTATAAACTCCAAGGAAGCCGGTAATAGCGTAAAATAATTTAATTTCCGCTTTCGTCATGCCTTCATCAGAATACAAAAAACGTTACTACTGAAACCCTTTAAATAGCCACACAAATTAATCAATTAACAAAAGTTTAAACTTAAAAACACATCATACAAATACATTTATGAAAAATAAGTTTTTAAATCAATACCTAAACCTTTATTAATGTTTAATTTACGGTCTTTTAAAAAACATTTAACATTAATACTTTCGTTTAACCCTGGTTGAATGTCAGACCTTAATCTAATCTGCCACAGGCACTCTCTTTGCTCAATATAATTTTTAAAATCTCCTGCTCTTTTGTCTGATGTGCATTTTTCTAAAATAGAAAATAAAAACTTATTGAAACTAGGACATATTGTGGAATGCTTATATAAGGCATTGTTACTATCTTTGGCCTTAATGGCATACAGATGTTCTTTAATTCTAGTGGCTAAAGACCTAGTCGTCATGCCTACATAAAATGCAGGACAAGAAGAACAAATACTAACATAAACTACTCCTGTGGTGTTACAATTCATGAAGTCTGAAACTTCTATGATTTTATCAGAACTAGCAATGTCAATAAAAGGTCCTTCTGAAATGTACCTACAAATTTTACACTTAAAACACCGAAACATTCCTTTTTTCCTACTGGCAGGAATAACTTCTTTATTTTGATTATGTTCTAGAATATTTTTCAATGTGTTAGTTTTACGTAATGCAAAATGTGGCTGATTTCCTACAATGCCAAAAATCTCTCTGTTGCCTTGTAGCACTTTCCAATTAGTTTGTATGACTTTCTTAATTTTATTACTATCTAAACTCATGTCCAAAGAACAAATAATGTTTTTATTGCTGTTATCTAGTTTATTAATTTCATTAAAAACAATTTTCTCATCATATAAAATAGGTCTAAATTGATTAAAACGTTTATTAAATACTTCATAAGCTGTATCAATTAAAATATGTTTTTTGTAACCACGCTGGATGAATAAATCAATGATAAATTTAAACTCAGAAATTAATACATCTTCTTTAGTGGTCATTCGACAGGCACGAATAAACTGCCCTCTTGGAATGTTTTTCTTAAAGTGTTCAGGATGTCCACTGTTATTATGTAAATATCCATTCGTGAAAGTAGCTTTTCTATGAATTTTACTGTGAAATACATGCTCATTATGGTCCCACCATATATGTACATCCAGAAAATTGGCTGCTTTACCAACATCACCTAAGGTAAATTTAATAAAGTTGGATAAAGAATTAGCTGTATTGATGAAAGAATCTACAGTATCAGAATCACCATTTATGATGAACAACAAATCATCAATAAATCTACAGTAGAAGAGAACATCAAATTTCTCTTTCAAAACTTTAAGACAATATAACTCCCACCAAGCCATAACAATGTTGGCAAAGGCGGGAGCTGCAGATGACCCCATGGCTACACCACGTTTCTGTCTATAATAATTTTGTTCGAACATAAAGAAATTATTTTCCAAAATAATTTCCACAAATCTGCACAATACTGAAATAATAGAATTAGTAAATAACTTTTTATTAGTAAGATAATCACGTAAAGCCTCAACCCCTTCATCATGGGGAATGCAGGAATATAAACTCACTACATCCATAGTGAACATAACTTGTTTCGATGGATCAAAAATACTAGCACTTTCCCTTCTTGTGAAAATTTTTAATTTTTCCAAAAAGTGCCAGGAATCCTTTATATAGGATAAGTTATCATAAATCACTGGTCCTAATAATGCATCAATGACAAGGGAAATACCCTCCGTTACTGAATGTGGGGATGACACAATCAGACGAAGTGGAGGATCAAGAATGTTTTTGTGTTTTTGGCACACCAAAAATGACCCCTATTTTTGGTTTCTCAATGAGGCAAAAATTATATAATTTAATGTTGATCTCACTGGACATTAGCGCAGCATATAAATGTGTATGTACAGCTTTAAAACTTTTTAATATAATGTAGTAAGGGACTGATTCATATTCATCAGTATTGTTCAATAGTTTTAACATAGCCTGTTCATATTGATCCTTCCCCATGACCACTATATTGGACCCCTTGTCACTCTTCATAAATCTTAGTTTACCTGAAAGTGACTTTAAATTAACCAATGCCTTTCTTTCATTTTTGTTTAAATTATCACTGAAATGAGCATTAGACTTAAATAAACGTTCCATATCCTTGATGCATATCTCCTCGAATGTCTTAATAGTATGGTGAAGACTAGGTGTATAAAAGAAGGTTTACTGAAAAACCATTGTGTTCAGGAAAATCATGCATCAAAATGACAAATTAATTTTCCTTGTGTATTTTTTTATATCAACTATGGTTTTACTAAAATCTCCTCTTTTCTTAGGAATAAAATTCAAACCATAATTAAGAATTTTCAACTCAAATTTGTCAAAAATGTGTCCAGATAAATTGACGATACTAAAATTGTCAGAACTATTGTCATTGTTTAACATTCGTCCCCCGACGAATTCGAACCCAAAAATCTGACTTCTTGTCAAAATAGAGCTCTTCTGTTTCTCCACTTCAACACCTTTCTTTTTGTTTGTTTTGCTTACAAATGGTTCAATAATGTCATTAGATTTGTTACTAAGTTTATTACTGGTGGGAACATTAAATAAATTTCTTGTTGTAGAATTTGACATATCATTAGTAGTGTTTTGTCTTTCGTGAGAATCATCCCTCAGCATGCTTAAACAAGAAGTACTAGTAGCTGCTAATGGCGGAAACTCAGTGCTGTAATTACTGGAATTTTTGCTATAATCAGTTCTTGAAGTAGTCCCCAGACCAGTTTGCTTGGGCAAACCAGTTAAATGATTAGATTGAGCAGCTTTATTAGCTCCAGCTCGATGTGTACTATGCACTAGTTGTCCATGTAAAAAACCATCACGATTTTTAAAATTGGGAGCAAAATGATTATAAGCTGTTCGGTTTTGATAACATGCAATATCTCTCTCCATTTTAGATTGTTTTCTGTTTGTTACCAATTTAGAGTGTTCACTGAGCTCTTTAAAGAAAAAACTGTATACCGCATCCATATCGTCGTCATGCACATGCTCTTTTAAAAAGGTTTCAAGCTCCTTAATGTCATTGATAATTAAAGACATTTTTTCTATGTTGTTGTCAATTAGCAATTGTAGAAAGCGAAGACCTGCTTCATTGAAAAAAGAAACCAAGCAGTCAAACATAGGATGCCCGATAGTAATGCCGTTAGGGCATTTAAAGAAGCGTAAGCCTTTGGGGACTATCCCCAATTCAATACACTTCATGAAATAACAGTTTTCCAAGTCTAGAGATTTATATCTTTTTAAAAGTTTAAGTAGTAAATCTGTCTTAGAACTCACCAAATTATCGTTGCTGATAGGTACAAAACCTTTACAATTGTTGAAAGGATTATCGCTACGATTTAATAGTCCAGCACAATTGGTATAGTTAGCGTGGATGGAATTCGTCATGTTTCCCATACTATCCATAGGTCTAGGAACGGTGGTAGCTGGTCTGTCTGGAATGGAGACCGCCGATGTTGTCCTTGATTTTCCATCCGAACTGGGAGCCATAATAACCTCCGTAGAATCACTAGCTTTCTCCACTAGAAATTTTAGAGCGCTTTGTATGTCCAAAAGTGTTGTAAGGAACAAGTGGTTCAGTTTGTCAGACTCCTTGTCTAACCTGGATGTCGGGGTAGAATGCACCGACATGTTTGTCAAAGTATCGTCCGCCGCTTCTGCCATGGGTGAAGAAATCAAACTGATGAAACACCAAGAGACGCCCAAAAAAACACAAAAAGAAACGCACTAGTAGGCAGATAGAAGCCTGCGGTAAAGAGTTAGCTGAAAGCTAAATCAACTGTTCGAGCAGTTCAAGCAGTTCAAACAATTTAAACAAGATGAGACAATATGAACTTCAAAGTAGCCTGTAAAGGCAACAATGTGAACAGTTTGAAAAGTATAAACTCCAAGGAAGCTGGTAATAGCGTAAAATAATTTAATTTCCGCTTTCGTCATGCCTTCATCAGAATACAAAAAACGTTACTACTGAAACCCTTTAAATAGCCACACAAATTAATCAATTAACAAAAGTTTAAACTTAAAAACACATCATACAAATACATTTATGAAAAATAAGTTTTTAAATCAATACCTAAACCTTTATTAATGTTTAATTTACGGTCTTTTAAAAAACATTTAACATTAATACTTTTGTTTAACCCTGGTTGAATGTCAGACCTTAATCTAATCTGCCACAGGCACTCTCTTTGCTCAATATAATTTTTAAAATCTCCTGCTCTTTTGTCTGATGTGCATTTTTCTAAAATAGAAAATAAAAACTTATTGAAACTAGGACATATTGTGGAATGCTTATATAAGGCATTGTTACTATCTTTGGCCTTAATGGCATACAGATGTTCTTTAATTCTAGTGGCTAAAGACCTAGTCGTCATGCCTACATAAAATGCAGGACAAGAAGAACAAATACTAACATAAACTACTCCTGTGGTGTTACAATTCATGAAGTCTGAAACTTCTATGATTTTATCAGAATTAGCAATGTCAATAAAAGGTCCTTCTGAAATGTACCTACAAATTTTACACTTAAAACTCCGAAACATTCCTTTTTTCCTACTGGCAGGAATAACTTCTTTATTTTGATTATGTTCTAGAATATTTTTCAATGTGTTAGTTTTACGTAATGCAAAATGTGGCTGATTTCCTACAATGCCAAAAATCTCTCTGTTGCCTTGTAGCACTTTCCAATTAGTTTGTATGACTTTCTTAATTTTATTACTATCTAAACTCATGTCCAAAGAACAAATAATGTTTTTATTGCTGTTATCTAGTTTATTAATTTCATTAAAAACAATTTTCTCATCATATAAAATAGGTCTAAATTGATTAAAACGTTTATTAAATACTTCATAAGCTGTATCAATTAAAATATGTTTTTTGTAACCACGCTGGATGAATAAATCAATGATAAATTTAAACTCAGAAATTAATACATCTTCTTTAGTGGTCATTCGACAGGCACGAATAAACTGCCCTCTTGGAATGTTTTTCTTAATGTGTTCAGGATGTCCACTGTTATTATGTAAATATCCATTCGTGAAAGTAGCTTTTCTATGAATTTTACTTTGAAATACATGCTCATTATGGTCCCACCATATATGTACATCCAGAAAATTGGCTGCTTTACCAACATCACCTAAGGTAAATTTAATAAAGTTGGATAAAGAATTAGCTGTATTGATGAAAGAATCTACAGTAGGAATCCAGTAGGAAAAAAGGAATGTTTCGGTGTTTTAAGTGTTAAATTTGTAGGTACATTTCAGAAGGACCTTTTATTGACATTGCTAGTTCTGATAAAATCATTGAAGTTTCAGACTTCATGAATTGTAACACCACAGGAGTAGTTTATGTTAGTATTTGTTCTTCTTGTCCTGCATTTTATGTAGGCATGACGACTAGGTCTTTAGCCACTAGAATTAAAGAACATCTGTATGCCATTAAGGCCAAAGATAGTAACAATGCCTTATATAAGCATTCCACAATATGTCCTAGTTTCAATAAGTTTTTATTTTCTATTTTAGAAAAATGCACATCAGACAAAAGAGCAGGAGATTTTAAAAATTATATTGAGCAAAGAGAGTGCCTGTGGCAGATTAGATTAAGGTCTGACATTCAACCAGGGTTAAACGAAAGTATTAATGTTAAATGTTTTTTAAAAGACCATAAATTAAACATTAATAAAGGTTTAGGTATTGATTTAAAAACTTATTTTTCATAAATGTATTTGTATGATGTGTTTTTAAGTTTAAACTTTTGTTAATTGATTAATTTGTGTGGCTATTTAAAGGGTTTCAGTAGTAACGTTTTTTGTATTCTGATGAAGGCATGACGAAAGCGGAAATTAAATTATTTTACGCTATTACCGGCTTCCTTGGAGTTTATACTTTTCAAACTGTTCACATTGTTGCCTTTACAGGCTACTTTGAAGTTCATATTGTCTCATCTTGTTTAAATTGTTTGAACTGCTTGAACTGCTCGAACAGTTGATTTAGCTTTCAGCTAACTCTTTACCGCAGGCTTCTATCTGCCTACTAGTGCGTTTCTTTTTGTGTTTTTTTGGGCGTGTCTCGGTGTTTCATCAGTTTGATTTCTTCACCCATGGCAGAAGCGGCGGACGATACTTTGACAAACATGGTGCATTCTACCCCGACATCCAGGTTAGACAAGGAGTCTGACAAACTGAACCACTTGTTCCTTACAACACTTTTGGACATACAAAGCGCTCTAAAATTTCTAGTGGAGAAAGCTAGTGATTCTACGGAGGTTATTATGGCTCCCAGTTCGGATGAAAAATCAAGGACAACATCGGCGGTCTCCATTCCAGACAGACCAGCTACCACCGTTCCTAGACCTATGGATAGTATGGGAAACATGACGAATTCCATCCACGCTAACTATACCAATTGTGCTGGACTATTAAATCGTAGCGATAATCCTTTCAACAATTGTAAAGGTTTTGTACCTATCAGCAACAATAATTTGGTGAGTTCTAAGAGAGATTTACTACTTAAACTTTTAAAAAGATATAAATCTCTAGACTTGGAAAACTGTTATTTCATGAAGTGTATTGAATTGGGGATAGTCCCCAAAGGCTTACGCTTCTTTAAATGCCCTAACGGCATTACTATCGGGCATCCTATGTTTGACTGCTTGGTTTCTTTTTTCAATGAAGCAGGTCTTCGCTTTCCACAATTGCTAATTGACAACAACATAGAAAAAATGTCTTTAATTATCAATGACATTAAGGAGCTTGAAACCTTTTTAAAAGAGCATGTGCATGACGACGATATGGATGCGGTATACAGTTTTTTCTTTAAAGAGCTCAGTGAACACTCTAAATTGGTAACAAACAGAAAACAATCTAAAATGGAGAGATATTGCATGTTATCAAAACCGAACAGCTTATAATCATTTTGCTCCCAATTTTAAAAATCGTGATGGTTTTTTACATGGACAACTAGTGCATAGTACACATCGAGCTGGAGCTAATAAAGCTGCTCAATCTAATCATTTAACTGGTTTGCCCAAGCAAACTGGTCTGGGGACTACTTCAAGAACTGATTATAGCAAAAATTCCAGTAATTACAGCACTGAGTTTCCGCCATTAGCAGCTACTAGTACTTCTTGTTTAAGCATGCTGAGGGATGATTCTCACGAAAGACAAAACACTACTAATGATATGTCAAATTCTACAACAAGAAATTTATTTAATGTTCCCACCAGTAATAAACTTAGTAACAAATCTAATGACATTATTGAACCATTTGTAAGCAAAACAAACAAAAAGAAAGGTGTTGAAGTGGAGAAACAGAAGAGCTCTATTTTGACAAGAAGCCGTACTTTTTTGGGTTCGAATTCGTCGGGGGACGAATGTTAAACAATGACAATAGTTCTGACAATTTTAGTATCGTCAATTTATCTGGACACATTTTTGACAAATTTGAGTTGAAAATTCTTAATTATGGTTTGAATTTTATTCCTAAGAAAAGAGGAGATTTTAGTAAAACCATAGTTGATATAAAAAAATACACAAGGAAAATTAATTTGTCATTTTTGATGCATGATTTTCCTGAACACAATGGTTTTTTCAGTAAACCTTCTTTTTATACACCTAGTCTTCACCATACTATTAAGACATTCGAGGAGATATGCATCAAGGATATGGAACGTTTATTTAAGTCTAATGCTCATTTCAGTGATAATTTAAACAAAAACGAAAGAAAGGCATTGGTTAATTTAAAGTCACTTTCAGGTAAACTAAGATTTATGAAGAGTGACAAGGGGTCCAATATAGTGGTCATGGGGAAGGATCAATATGAACAGGCTATGTTAAAACTATTGAACAATACTGATGAATATGAATCAGTCCCTTACTACATTATATTAAAAAGTTTTAAAGCTGTACATACACATTTATATGATGCGCTAATGTCCAGTGAGATCAACATTAAATTATATAATTTTTGCCTCATTGAGAAACCAAAAATAGGGGTCATTTTTGGTGTGCCAAAAACACACAAAAACATTCTTGATCCTCCACTTCGTCTGATTGTGTCATCCCCACATTCAGTAACGGAGGGTATTTCCCTTGTCATTGATGCATTATTAGGACCAGTGATTTATGATAACTTATCCTATATAAAGGATTCCTGGCACTTTTTGGAAAAATTAAAAATTTTCACAAGAAGGGAAAGTGTTAGTATTTTTGATCCATCGAAACAAGTTATGTTCACTATGGATGTAGTGAGTTTATATTCCTGCATTCCCCATGATGAAGGGGTTGAGGCTTTACGTGATTATCTTACTAATAAGTTATTTACTAATTCTATTATTTCAGTATTGTGCAGATTTGTGGAAATTATTTTGGAAAATAATTTCTTTATGTTCGAACAAAATTATTATAGACAGAAACGTGGTGTAGCCATGGGGTCATCTGCAGCTCCCGCCTTTGCCAACATTGTTATGGCTTGGTGGGAGTTATATTGTCTTAAAGTTTTGAAAGAGAAATTTGATGTTCTCTTCTACTGTAGATTTATTGATGATTTGTTGTTCATCATAAATGGTGATTCTGATACTGTAGATTCTTTCATCAATACAGCTAATTCTTTATCCAACTTTATTAAATTTACCTTAGGTGATGTTGGTAAAGCAGCCAATTTTCTGGATGTACATATATGGTGGGACCATAATGAGCATGTATTTCACAGTAAAATTCATAGAAAAGCTACTTTTACGAATGGATATTTACATAATAGCAGTGGACATCCTGAACACATTAAGAAAAACATTCCAAGAGGGCAGTTTATTCGTGCCTGTCGAATGACTACCAAAGAAGATGTATTAATTTCTGAGTTTAAATTTATCATTGATTTATTCATCCAGCGTGGTTACAAAAAACATATTTTAATTGATACAGCTTATGAAGTATTTAATAAACGTTTTAATCAATTTAGACCTATGTTATATGATGAGAAAATTGTTTTTAATGAAATTAATAAACTAGATAACAGCAATAAAAACATTATTTGTTCTTTGGACATGAGTTTAGATAGTAATAAAATTAAGAAAGTCATACAAACTAATTGGAAAGTGCTACAAGGCAACAGAGAGATTTTTGGCATTGTAGGAAATCAGCCACATTTTGCATTACGTAAAACTAACACATTGAAAAATATTCTAGAACATAATCAAAATAAAGAAGTTATTCCTGCCAGTAGGAAAAAAGGAATGTTTCGGTGTTTTAAGTGTAAAATTTGTAGGTACATTTCAGAAGGACCTTTTATTGACATTGCTAGTTCTGATAAAATCATAGAAGTTTCAGACTTCATGAATTGTAACACCACAGGAGTAGTTTATGTTAGTATTTGTTCTTCTTGTCCTGCATTTTATGTAGGCATGACGACTAGGTCTTTAGCCACTAGAATTAAAGAACATCTGTATGCCATTAAGGCCAAAGATAGTAACAATGCCTTATATAAGCATTCCACAATATGTCCTAGTTTCAATAAGTTTTTATTTTCTATTTTAGAAAATGCACATCAGACAAAAGAGCAGGAGATTTTAAAAATTATATTGAGCAAAGAGAGTGCCTGTGGCAGATTAGATTAAGGTCTGACATTCAACCAGGGTTAAGCGAAAGTATTAATGTTAAATGTTTTTAAAGACCGTAAATTAAACATTAATAAAGGTTTAGGTATTGATTTAAAACTTATTTTTCATAAATGTATTTGTATGATGTGTTTTTAAGTTTAAACTTTTGTTAATTGATTAATTTGTGTGGCTATTTAAAGGGTTTCAGTAGTAACGTTTTTTGTATTCTGATGAAGGCATGACGAAAGCGGAAATTAAATTATTTTACGCTATTACCGGCTTCCTTGGAGTTTATACTTTTCAAACTGTTCACATTGTTGCCTTTACAGGCTACTTTGAAGTTCATATTGTCTCATCTTGTTTAAATTGTTTGAACTGCTTGAACTGCTCGAACAGTTGATTTAGCTTTCAGCTAACTCTTTACTGCAGGCTTCTATCTGCCTACTAGTGCGTTTCTTTTTGTGTTTTTTTGGGCGTCTCTTGGTGTTTCATCATGTTTTGGAAAGAACCTAAAGCTTTAAGGCAACCTTATAATTTTTGCCGGGGACATGGAAGTATTTTAAGTTGGAGGTGGTACACAGATTTAGGAATAAAATGCTCCAACAAAAGACGATAAGAGGTGTTGATAATGCTTAAAGTAGTATCATGGATAGTTGGAATAGTTACTTTAAGGAGCATAGTAGTAGTTTCAATTTCCAAAGAAATTAAGGTATGTGAGGATTGCATTATCGTTTATTGTGTAGTACTTTGTAAAGACATTTACACTTACAAGAAAAATGGAGGACTGTTTTGTGATGGGCATAAAAAAGGAATATGTGAAAAGTAGTAGAAATTGACACGATACTCTGAAAATACTAGAAGAGCTTACTAGAAATGTCTTGAACAAGTAGGAAATAGAATAGTTTGGTAAATGAGGCAAGGATTTTGTGTTACAAAAGAATATAGGGCTTTGCTAAATTAGAATATTACAAAAAATGAAATGCTTAAAAGGGCAACTATATAAATTACATTTATAAATTATAAGATTGTGTATATATTTTTTAGTAATGTGGAAAGGTGACAGAATTATTCACAAAAGTGTAAAATTAAGGAAACAAGTTGGAAGCAATACTTGGAGAATTACAAAAGTTCATTTGCAAAGGTGAGGTAGATGCCATCTAGCGCTGGGCATAGTCTGCTTAATGACAGTAGAGGAGGGAGTGGACCATGAAGAGTTATTATTGAAGTATTACAACAGGTGAAAGATTTTGCAAACTGATATATGAGAATAGAACAGTTTAAGGTGATAGTTAAAGTCCTTGCTAATGTAGAACATGAAAGCCTACTAAAGTTTTTTGGTTATGTAGGGTATGAGGAATGTGTTTTGAAATTTGATATGGATGGTGTGAGCCTTCAGGAATGAAACCTGTGGCTTATGCATTGAAGGGATTAGATTAGTGCTATTAAGGGTATAAAACAATAGCTTGGATAGCCCATCATCTTTGATTGGGTATGAAGTGGGGGGTGGTAAGACAAGATAAAGGATGACTGTAATTTATGGCAGTAAAATAGTAGCAATCATTACAATTCTTCTTTTGGCAGAGGGAAATGTATAAAAAGCAAAATGGGCATTATTTGTATCAGATAATTCTAACTAGAGTTGCAGGTAAAATGGTAAAGGATTTGGGGTATGAATTGACTAGGACAATATAACTTTCTAGAGTGAAGCATTAAAAATATGGACTTGCATATGGAAAAATGTAGTTGTCAAAAGAGGAAAGAATAAGATTCTGGATAAATGGGAAGCGAAAACTACATTTTAGAATCGATCAACTGTGCTCTTTAAAAAGTAATCTCCATATAAAATATGGCTTGAAAGACCAATGTCTTTGCATTGCAGGTAAATGTTTATTACTAAAGGAAATAGAATAAAAGTTAATGGGTATCTTTCTTGGGGTACTTTGCCATAACCGATTTAAATCCATTTAAGTAAAGTTTTTGTGCACAAGGGATGAGGGTGCATTTCATATGCTTGATCCAAATGTATTTTTTTTGTTTCATTCCTGTATTTAACTGGTGAAGGGTATTAACAGCCAGGGTAAATTTAAAATGTATACATATTCTGTTGAAAAGATAAAAGAAAGAAAGGAGAAGAATGTTCAAAAAAGTTCAGACAGATGTCTATTAAGAAAACTGGTTAAGTTGAAGGTCACGCAAGGGAGTGAACTGCATAATAAAAACATGGTGGTCATGTATTGATTTTATACTTTTTCTTCTAACCCGTCTGGGCAAGTGTGAGGAAACCAAAGAAAAAAGGTTTCGAATGGATTGCATGCACAGAGATGAATATTATATGGGAACATTCCCAGCATTGCCAACATAGCACGCTCATCCAATATGCTGACGATTCAACCATCTCCACTTCCACCAATCTCCAAAAACTTAGTCAGAATGCCCTAACCTCTAATGAGACTTGGCTAAATGATGCCCAATTATTACTGAATCCTGAAAAATCCAAACTCCTGCTTTTCTCAACCAAACCACATATCTCAGATTTCAAAGTTTCCTCACTGAATAACACAAAAATTGAAATAGCTAACACCGCAAACTTGTTAGGCATAACTATTGATGACAAACTCACCTTTGAGCAGCATATTCTCAGTACTATTAAAAAAAAACTCACTTTAAGCTAGGGAAACTCTACCATCACAAACTCTACATGGATAATTCAGCTAAACTGAAACTAGTTAACACTCTTCTTATTCCCTTCCCTCATCTATGGAAGTCCCATTTTTACTAACCTCCTCACATCTCTTTCCAACAAACTTCAATGCTGCTACTATAAAATAGCTAAATTTGCCTTGGGGATAACCAACCGCTCACACCACTGCCAAGCCATCTCTGAACTGAAATGGCTTGAATTCCCCTACCACCTGCAGTACATCCAACTAACTCTTGCTCACAAACTAATATTCAAAGTTAACAACTGTCCAGCACTCCATCCTGTCCTACAATCACACATCCCAACATGTAACCTAAGGTCTGCCAACAAGCACCAATTAAGTGTAACCAAGCTTAACAAAAGAGCTGGGCAAAGCCTATACTCTCACAGCATTGCTAAACTTTGGAATGCCCTGCCTTCCCACATCACTCAACTTGACTCTTTAAAATCACTTAAAACTGCACTAAAAGACCATTATCTAAGCAATCGGATCTGTTCCTGCATGATTACATCCAATCAACCATTAACTCTTAACCATACTTTTCATAGCTTTATTCTGTTCATCAATTTTAAAACTCTCCTTTATGAAACACATACATGAACTACTGTATTACTGCATCTGCATTTTTATATTTGTATTATTGAATTTTCATATTACTGTATTTGAATGTTTGTATTGTATCTGGATTCTGTAATATTTCTTTTAACCTTGTTCATGTTTTAACCTCTCTGTAAAACCCATGTTTCAATGATTTTATTCTCTGTATCTTATTTCTTATGGAGCTTTTCTCCCCAGGCCTCCATTGAAAATGGGTCTCCGACCCAGTGGACTTTCCCAGTCAACAAATGTCAATAAATAAATAATTCAATTTCTTTTTGACCTATTTTATTAATATGCTTTCACTGAGACAAATATTTCCTGGTGAGCTAAAATTTCAAGTGGTATGTAATATTGAAAATGTCATGTGTACAGAGTAATGTTTTTATAGTCTGCCCAGTGAATTTGTAACCTTAGGACTAGTACATGTTTAGAAGACCAAGTGTGGGACATGTAGACACCCACAGGGAAGTGCAAAAATGTGTTACCATTTCTGCTGTATTTAGAGTTTGTCGGCTTGCTTTTATTTGCTTTACAAGAGTCAGAATTTATTATGCTGAGATTTGGTAGAATTTCTGTTTCAGTAAAGTGGGACTTGGTGAGTCATGTTATAAGAATGGATAGACACTATTAGATTGTATGACTCGCTGAGGGGTGGGGTCTAGCACTCAGAACTTGTTTTGTGAGCATAGTAAGACACGGAAACGTTTTCTTTTTTATTTTTTTTTACTTTGGGCAATGACAGATCATCATCACCACCCTCTCCTAAAAGGATCCTAGGTGTATTACCTGTTTTTACTCCTAATGTTTACATCCTCATCTAAAATCCAGTTCTTATTTAATATTTGTCTCAACATTCTATTATAACTATTAAAGGTAGTGATAAAGCTAGTACTAAAACCTTTATCTGGGTCATTAGTTATTTTAAGTGTAGGAGAAGAAATTTCACCTTGCATTACATCATTAGGAAGGGGATTAAAATTAGTTTGTTCATAAAATGGAGATGAACAAAAGCGCTAAATAAACTTGTCAGGTTGGATTTATGTAGTTCATGACTGTTCTTGGTGGTTTGAAATCTTTTCCTGAAGTAGTAATGATTTAGGCATGACTTGAACATGAAAAATCATTATCTACTATAAATTTTCACTGGTGTCATCCGTCATTCTCTTGGCTGTACATAATTTCTTCTTGCCTACCTCTTTTCTATCTCATATCTACTTTAACAAATTGTCATCTGTTTTTCTGCCTGTATGACTAAACCACCATTATTTGTTTTTTTCAACTGGATCTGCAATTGGTGCTACCTTAGCTTATACTTTGGTGCCCCACAGTTCATATCTTAGCATTCACCGCCCCTTTGTTATTGTCACTTCAAACTTATTCAGCTAATCTTTCTCACTGCCCAGGTTTCTGTCATACAGGAAATACTGATCACGTCACTGCTTTATGCATTTTTTCAGTTTCTTTGGCATTTATCTGTCAAATGTTATACCAGACACTTTTTGCCAGTTGGCTGGAGCAGCTCTGAGCCTTTGACTTTCTCATTCAGACTTTCTCTTCTCTGTCACGCCTCCCAAATACTTGAAGATGTTGAACTGTTTTTCCCTTTTATCTCAATATTCAGTTTCTTCAGATTTCCCTCATTTGTTGCCATTACAACTTTCTTATTCATACTCTGCTTTATTCCTTCTGCCTTCAGTTTTACATTTCAGTCCTCAGTTCATTTTCTGATATTCCTGTTAAGTATCTGCTTATGTAGTCATATCTGCATGCATTAGCTTTGTCATATCTGCATACAGTAGCTTTGTTGATTTGCCCACTCCAGCATGTTTACTAACGTAGTCCATCCACAGTATGACCCAGACGTGGGCTTAATGATGAACCCTGATGTACAACCACTCCCACTGAGAACCTTTCTGTGAGTCAGAATACTGTTTGTTCTTGTGTCTTTAGACCTTGCCATATGCATTCTCCAAGTGTCTAGCAGTGACCAGTTTTGAGTTTTCTGTCATCTTCAGCTCCTTTTTTACTCTCTTTCTTACACAGATGAAGTACAAGTTTAAAAAGAAAATTAAAACCTGACAGAGTCTAGAAGGTTACATTTTGGATAAAATTGATTAAATTGTGAACAGTTTGATCTGCAAGATAATTTATATAAATTATATTTTTAAATATGTATGTTCATTTGTTTTTGTAAATATATGCCTTGGATGATATGCAGTGCATTCAGCCATGGCAAAATATGCCAGCAGTGAAAAAGCTACATATGTTTGTAACAATTTTTTGAGACTGTAGCTGTATGCACAGTCATTGTTTTGAATAAAAAAGTACATATTTATCTTTTAGTAAAACATCCATTGTTTACTTATTTTTTTGAGAAATACCATAGGGTCTTTAGTATACACATGAGGTATTCCCAAGTCAGGCAGATGGGCCCTTGGATTAACATTTCCTAAGACATTTAGCACCTTGGGAATGCAGCACTCCCACTATTCTGTGCTGTGGTGTCAGTAATGGGACATAAAATGAAGCACCAGTTATGGATATTTGTGCTTATTGTCTTCTAATTATCATGGTATCAGAAATAAGTGCAGTAATTGATGAACCACTGATGATGCTGACAATTTGCCTGGAAAGTGTCAGAAAAGGATATCACATATGACCCACAAATTCCACCTCCTCTGTATATCCTACCATGAACACTGCTGAAAGATTCCACTTAAGAGCCAAGATTATTGAAGAGGGTAAGTTGCCAATTGAAGGTCCCACTCCTAAGAATACACAAGTAAATTACCCAATTTAAGTAAATAAACATAAAATATAATTAATGGCAATAACGGCCAAATATTAACTCTAGCAACCACAAGCTTGAAGGCCAGTAAAGCAAAGCTGGTTTAAACTAGTTGTGACCCAGGGCAGAGGTTGAAGTTGTGTACCCAACTAAGTATTTGTCAAAATTGCCTTAGTTGTCAGTTTGGGTACTGCCAGGCTCCCACAGGCACCAAGGGTTTAGACATTCTATAATGCATATTACACCTTATTTTTGACAGCTAATTACTTTTTTATTTTTTATGCCGCAGTGGTACAACAGTAGCGTTGTTGCCTCACAGCAAGAGGTTCTCCTGTTCAATTCACGGCTGGAGTGCCTTCTGTGTGGAGTCTGCATGTCCTCCTCGAGGTCGAGTGGCCTCCAAAAGACATGCGTGAATGGGCGTGCTTTCACTGAAGGTTGGGTGTCGGGCTGGCAACTCGGCACCATAAAACATTTACTGCCAAACATTAGCAGATTGGAGTTCCGCTGTAGTGACCTCTAACCAGGAAAAGCCAAAAAGACAAACAACTACTGCTAGCAAGTAGAATTTTGTGTATACTCCTCCAAATATTGTGTACACCCACTGATAAAAATATGTAACATTCTTTCACCCAGGAGCACACATTCTGATAATGCCTCTGAGAAACTCTGTCATGAAAAGTGCATATATATGTTCATACACACATGCGTGCACTTACTCACACACACATACTCAGAGAGTTCACATTTGACATGTTTATGGGACCTCCACTCGCATCACAAATTCTTATTACATACAAGTAATTCAAATAATGTTGCAGGAGACTTGCTGTCCTCCCAGTACATTGCTAAACTCTGGAATAGTATCCCCACACAAATAAAACCCTCTGACAAACTCAATAGTTTTAAACTACTGCTTAAACACCATCGTAACCATTCCTGATCCTGTATGTGCTTATCACAAGGTTGAGACTTTGTATTCCCCATTAGATATTATCCAAATACTCTCTTTAACAGAATGCACTCAACTTCTCACTGAAATGGCAAAACAATTTTTATTCATAACTGTTGCCTCTTGTGTTCTCTTTAACTTCTACATCTGTACAATTATAGAATGTGTAAATGTAACTACTGTTTGTGTACATATTAAATAGAAATATAACTACTGTGTTTAACTGGAAATTAGCATAATGCAGTGTAAGCAAATTGAGCTTTTCTTCCAGAGTCTCCACTGAAAAAGGATATTACCCAGTTGGACTTTCCTGGTAAACAGACAAAAAAATAAACTCAGTTGCTTTTATGTCTACTGCAGCTTATAAATGCACATACACAAGCCACTGCAATAGTCATTTTGCAGTGATTTCAGCAAATGCAATAAATTGTGTGACACTGCTCCTGTCAAGCAAGGTCTATTGTCATCAAACAGCAGCAAGTGTAATTCATTTTTTATATGCAGATGACCCTTTCACCTCTCAGTTAAAATCAGTTTGAGTGTGTATACCTCAGATGTCTGTGCTTTAGAAAGTGGCCAGGAGAATCCAATTCCATCTTGTTTCACTCAAATGCACACAAGGCCTGCAAAGCCAAATTTTTGACTGGTTAACTGTAACAAACCACAGTAGTCCCATACTCAGAAATCAGCCAGTTTGTTGACTGTGCATTTCAGGTGTCTTTTGTTATAAAATAAAAATAATGGCTGCAGCAATAAATTTCAGCTTTTTCATGCAAACACAGCAGCCACAGAATTCTATGCTTTTTTGGACAAATGTACACTAGAGTTTTAAACCCAGATTGACTGTTTAGCTTGTTCAGCTAACAGCAAAGTTGATCATTTTTATCTACTAACAGTTATGATATGCAGAAGTTTTAGCCACATAGTAGATTATGCACACCTCTGATATGAGATTGTAAGGGTGGCCACGGTGGTGCAGCAGTTAGCATTACCGCCTCACAGCAAGACGTTCTCCGGTTCAATTCTCGCCTGGGGTGCCTTCTGTGCGGAGTCTGCATGTCCTCCCTGTGGTCGCATCAGTTTCTTCCAGGTACTCCGGTTTCCTCCCACATCCCAAAGACATGCTGTAGGTGGATTGGACACTCTAAATTGGCCCTAGGTGTGAGTGTGTATGCCTTCTGTGGAAGGTTGGGTGCTGGGCTGGCAACTCGATACTGTAAAACCTCACTGCCAATCATGAGCGGACAGATGATCAGCTGTGGCAATCCCTGACTGGGAAAAAGCCGAAAGAAGAATAAAATGAAAAATAAGTGTCTAATATATTTCAAATTGGTTTCACTGACACACAGTAGTCCTGCAACTAGAACAACTTTGAAGCTTACCTGCTGTGCCCTTTGCAGAATCATAAATCAGCTGGAACCATTGCAACAAGGCAACTTATTCATAGTTTGTAAACTTGCTTATTGATTTGCTGAAATAACTACAAGCCCATGCAGCTAAAAGAAAGGTTTTTTTTTTTGTTTTTTTTTTGTAATTGCCTTTCCATCTTGTTCCTTATGCCAACTTCATGAAACTGTGATTTTTTTCCCCCTCTGATATTTTTTTTAGTAACTAGTGGTCTTGGGTAATTGCCTAGAGCCTCCCCATATGCAAGCTCTGTTGTAAAATTAGCTGTCGTAACAAAAAATAAAACATTTCTGTAGCTCACAATGGAATAGTTATTTGCAAATGTAAAAAAAAAGTTAATTTAATCGTGTTATAAGTAGGGAATACAATATTTTGTGAATGTGCAAAACTCTGTGAAAGAGGCACAGTGCTATTATTGCAGATACTGCCAACACAATATGAATAGTAAAAAGAAAAAAAAAGTATAGCTTAGAATCAGACCCATGATATGTGATTTGAGTACATATGGTCCAGAAATGAAGTAGGTTATGGCTTATTATACAACAACCCCCCCCCCATTAATATTCCAAAACGTGCACCCTGATTGGTCAGCTTGCACATTGTAAATCAGACTTATACTAATAGAAAAAGGTCCAGTTGCCCGGACTTTTTCCATTAGTATGTCTTTTTTTTTTTTTTGTTACAACAACAGAGAACGCAAGGTCTCTGTTGCATTTTAGAAAGTGTCTCGCTGTGTTAAAGGAGTTTAACATAGCGAGACAGCTTTAAAAAAAGCAACGGAAGTCTTCCTTTCTCAGTTGCTTTTTTTTTAAAGCTGTCTTGCTATGTTAAATGGGTTAAACTCCTTTAACATAGTGAGCTACTTTCTAAAAAGCTACAAAGGTCTTGCTTTCTCCGTTACTTCCACACACAGCTCTGATGTACTGCATAAGCATACGTATGCGCAGTACATCAGAACTGCCCCAGAATACCAGACAGCTGTGGAAGGGCAGCATGGAGGCATTCTACAATGCCATTATTTAAGAAAAGTATTTTTTTTCTTAAGTAATGTCATTGTATAATAGCAATAATCCACTTCTGGGTGTTGGTAATGCTGATTTACCCATGGTTGCCTTTGGCCACTCGGGCTTCGCCCTCGTGAGCAAACCATGCCAACCGTGGATAAATCCAGCATTACTCACACCCAGGCGTGGGTTATTGCTGAAGTAACACATTGTCAGTTCAGACATAATGTGACTATGAGCAGTACTGTTTTACTCTGGATCTGTTGTCCATTTGTGAAGCACGTATTTCATAAACATACCAGTTTATGCTGTAGTATTCCTATACTCTTCCTATTTAAAGAGGTTAATATATTTTCTGTAGCCATTTGAGGTACTTAGAATAGAAAAATGGATTAAGTTGGTTCTACATAACAGGAACTTTTATATTTAATTAATTTCAAAGCAATTTTGGTTTGTAAAGTCCAAGTGTACATTGTCATATAAGAAGTGTGAAACCAAATTCTCCTTGCTGGATTGTAAACTATGTATGCACATTCTGTTAAATTTACTCTTCCAAATCCAGAATGTAGAGAAAACTGTCCCAATGTGTGTTGTATGATAAAGCACAAGAGTGGTAACTGGCACCAGTGAAGGGGGCAGCTGCCATGAGTGCACACCACTAGGGTACTTATGATAAGCCATGTGAGAATTAGAGGCATTACTTTAAGAAGCCACATGTGACACTGCTCCTTTTTAAATGAACAGATTTAGTAAGTTTAATGAATAACTTTCATAAATTCTTTGCAACCAGAGTTATGAAACAATGTTATTTAGTAACTGCAAAAAGAACTTGTTAACATTACACTTCAGTAAGAATTGGTCCTCAACTTTGAGGTTTTCCTCCACCATTTTACAGAAGTCCCCCCCTTTTTTTTTTTTTGCCACTTAACTTTGGAGCACCGGTTTGGGAGAGCTGTCCAGTGTGGCTAGGGTGACTTAACAGCAGCTCTGTGGAGCTTGTAACAAAAGTTGAGTTATTCTTGTATTAGCCTTTTGCAAATGTTTCTTTCCACCAGAGTGAATACCAGATAATTTATCCTAAAGAAGAATTTCTTAATACTGGCACTTTTCACTCGCAGAACATTAAATATTTTATGCTAGTAGATATAACTCAAACATTAGAGTTTTACTGAAACCAGTTTGAATCATCTTCTGGAAATAAGCTTGACCTTCTGGTAAGATAGTTAAATGGATATTTAATGGTAAAGTATACCATTAAAAGAAATGTATTTGAAAAATATACATTACTGTTAAAGGCTGTCCTCAAACAAGACTGTTTTATGTACACCACATCTAGAGGCTGTCCTCAAACACACACAATTACCAACACACACACACACACACACACACACACACACACACACACAGGTAGTAAGCAAATAATAAAAAAAATACAAAAAAAAATGTCAAACTTTTTTCACTATTAGATGCATTTTCAGGAGCTTGTCAGGACGTTAATGAATAATAAAATCTGCATTTTTCGATGCAAGGTCACTGGTACAAGTAGTCTACTCACCTGTATTGCAGAAGGCTGTGGGTTCTATTCTCACCCCATGTAGATGGATTGCTGATAAGGGGGTGCTGTACTGTCTTTTTCCTTTCAGATGAGGCTGTAAACCGAGGTTCCATCTGCTTCAGTTGTTGCAAACCTAGGTTGATGTAAAAGATTCTATAGCACCTATCAAAAAGAGTAAGGGTTATGTATTGTTAATGCAACTTATACGCTTTATTTACATTATATACATTTGCACAATATAGGTTGCTTACAGGTATTTATATTTTTATCGAACATAACACAATTCCCTGTATGTTAATTATCCCCCACTCTTTTGTCCACAGCCAAAAACATATCTTTTTCAAACTTTCAGACAATACCCTTTTACCATTAAACTTAATTTCATTCAGTCTCTCATTCCATATTGTCCACAAAACATTAAACAATCTCATCAGTCTTTTATCTTTTTGTTTTTGTTACCATAGTATCCATATTGCAACATGCTCATATTTATATCTGCAATACTTTGAAAAACCTTTCAATATCTTATCTTCACATACTTTTTTCCATATTTCCTTTACTCATGAACAGTTTAAAAAAACATGTTCCATTGCCTCAGACTCCCCACAAATGAGGTTTGGAACAGATCATTTTGTCCTGGGACATCTTCAAATGGGGCTAGATACGCAGATTAGCAGGAGTTAAGAGAATTAAGGCAGGATAGGGTTAAATGGGACAGAGGGAGGTTTAGGAGGAAATGAGGTAAGGGTAGAGAGGAGCTTATAGGGTTTTATCAAGTATAACTGAGGTAGGAGTCACATTTTTGGCGTGAACTTGCTAGGCAAGTCTACGTCTGAGACTACCTATAGTTAGTTTGGAAGACAGGTAGGCCTTGCAATTTAAGGGATCATGGTGGCACTGGGTGAGTACAAATTTTTTTTTTCTGTCTCCTTGCACCTTGGGTGAGGATTATATTGGGTTGGTAAAGTGGGAGTGGTTGTACACTTTCATTTGTTTAGCTTTGGAGGTTATGAGGGCTTGGCTTTTTGGGGGCTTTATGGTGATAGTGGCTGTTGGTTGCTTCATTGGCTTCAGTGCTTTGCAATGACATCCTTTTGGGGGCAAGCAGGGGTTTTGTTTATTGCTGGCAGAATAGCCAGTCTGGTTGGCAAGTCACTACTGGAAAGTCAGTGGTGGTTTTGGGCAGTGAATATGTTTATCTGATGGTGTGTTCTCCTTTTCGTGTATTCGTAGCTACTTATGTAGTTTATGGGTAGAATTTGTTTTCTCTCATCATAGTTTAATTAGCAGAAGCAGATTTCCAGAACTGTGAGATGCCAGCAAGTGCTTACAGTTGCGTGCTTGCACATAGTGGGACCATAGATGTAGGAGGCTTAAATACTGTTATTGCTGTTTACGAAATTTATAGGCAGTATTTGCATCTGTTTGTTGCATTGTTGTCCTCTCAGTTTGGCTGGTGTTGCATTGACAAGTTTTTACTGTCAGAGGGGAGAAGCAGCATAGGGGGAGGGAGTGTCTACAGACTATCACTCTGCATGCCCAGTACTTGCATTCTATTGGTGGCGTTATTCCCTGGCTAAGAGGAGAAGTACGGGTCTGAGGCATACCTCTCTGCTGGATAGAATGCCTGATACTGTCGCTTCAGACTCCTTACCTTTCAGTACGCGGGCAACGGGGCTTGCAGAGCAGATATTGGAATATGTGAAATGAGCTGTCTGATTACTCACATAATATTCTTGCTGAGGAAGGGAAAAAAAAAAAGAGATGAATGCTCAGCGCAAAGACAAGTATTGCCTTTGCATGGTGTAGACAACTTAGATCTTCAAAATTAACCAATATGTGGTATGAATGAGGGCAAAAGGACACTCGCTGCGAGTGCTTTGCCCAGAGTTTTTCTTGGACTGGATTTCCCCTGATGCTGTTGATATTACTTTTGTAGTGATTGGTTTAGTGGTAATTTTGTGGGCTTTGAGGTACTGGTGAGGAATAGCTGCTTCCACTCATGCACGATGGGTAGGGTAGCCGTTGGGGGAGGGCGAGAGTGATTACCTCTCAAATGTACAGATTTTCACAGTGTGTCTGGATTTTGCCTTATGTTTTGATTTGTTTTTTTCAGAAAATTGTGGTTTTCTGGCAAATTAGTGGCAAATCATTAAAGATTGACGTTGGAAAATAATGACAGACATTTGAGTTTGACTTCATACCCTTCAGAAAATTGTGTCTGGTAAGGGGAGACCAATATGAATATATATATATATATATATATATATATATATATATATATATATATATATATATATAAACTGGCTGTTGGGTCCTGGATACATGGTGCTTGACGGGCTGATCCGGTGCTCGGTTGGAAGGGTTTGTTGGCGTGCATTATTGGTAGGTTTTCTTGATTTAGACTTCCTACCACTCAGTAAATTCTTGCTACTGCTAACCTTTGGTACCCAGTAGTCATGCTTTATTGGTGGTTTCACATGACTTAATCAGTAATTCTATATGTAAAGCTTTGCAGTACCATTGAACTGCATGCTGGTTCTGGTACATGGGCTAGTTCGGCAGTGATGACAGATTTTGAGTTCAGACTTTTGTGGGAATGCTGGAAGGAAACTTGTTGGTTTGTATTGGATGTAGTAATGAATGGACGGCCTGGAAGTGATGTTTGCTGACATGGGTTTGTGTTTGGACTTGGGTTTGGGGGAGTTTTGGTAACTTGCTTCCCTGGAGTCTTTAGTGAGTTATAGAAAGTGTCACCTAGCATGTTCAGTTAGACACTATTAGTTATGGGGGGGGGGGCATGTTTTTTGGATTGGGGGGGAGCGGACCCTTTTAGGAGATTGAGAGGTATGCGTCGAGCTTTTGTCTCCACATGGTAGGAGTTTAGCTTTCCCTACACATTTGTTCCTGTTTTCCTGACTGTGTCCTGGCAGATCACTGGCAAATTTTTGAAGTTTGAAGGTACAGGGTAATGAGAAGCAATTTTGCTAGGTACAGCACAGTGAGGTAAGTTGTGGCCTCATGTTTGTGTACATTATCATAAAGTTGTGGTTGGGAAAGTCCTGGAAGAGTGGGGAGGACATTTTAGTGTAGACGGCATGCCCGACCATGACTTGTGCTGCATTGGGATCTACTGTATTTGTAGTTTAGAGTTTTTAAGGGCAATGGTTGTAGGTTGCCTCCCTTGTGGGTGGTTTTTGGCCACGTTTATTGCTCTGAGATTGAGGGGGGGAGCTAACAGATTGCATTTGCATGCATTTTATAGTGTATGGGATGCAATTGGGTTTGAAGCCAGGTAGGACAGGGACGGGTCCTTGCTCCATGGTCAGGGAGGGGTGGATTTGTTGGGCACAGGTGCTTGGGTTGACAGTGGGGTCGGTTGAGTACACAGCATGTAGTTCAGCAGCTGATTTCTTTTGAAGGGAGTCAGGGTAGTGGGTCAAACCTTTTCTCCTGCACAGATTTTACAGAATGCCAAAGTCTCTGTCATGGTTTTTGTCTAGCTTTCATAAAGGGTGGCTCCTTAGTAAGTCATGGCTGATTTATGTCTGTGGTAACATTTGGGGGATGTTATTCGTGTTTCAATGTTGCAGTCATTACATTTTGGTAATCTGCTGGCAGGTTGCCCTCAGTCGGCCTGAATAACAAAGTATTGGGTCCTGTGTCAGTTGCTGTTTCTTCTTCCATGACATCAGGTCGTCAGGGGTATAAAACATGCAGCCAATGCCATTTTATTCAGTCTTTCTTGCCGCATGGTGCCCAAAGCAGAAGCAGTTCACAAGTACCGGTCGGCAGTCTCTTGAAATTTTTGCATTCTAGTTTCAGAACAAAAGTCTTCAGACTAAAGCTAAGTACCCCGTTGGGGAAACTTTTTCTTGCCCCTTACCGATGTCAGTGAAAGTTAATAATTGCATTACTTGTGGGAAGCAAATACCTCATAAGGATTTTCATTTATACTGTATTCCTTGCCTAGGCCCATATCATAATGTGCCTTGCTGTCGGTTTTGTGCTAGATTTAACCAACACACTATTAAGCGTCAGTATAGTTTTGCTTCTAAATTTTTTGGATCAAGATTTAATTATCCTGAAATGTCGTCAGTTAGTAATCAGACTACTGGAGTTCACAAAAAACGCAAAGAAAAAGGCAGACCGCTGAGGTCCAAAACCGATGAAGCTTCTCCTAAGCCAGCCGCCGATTCGCCGGTACTCAGGCGCCTTTGCAGCCTTTGATACCCGCTACTTTTGAGTCACAAGCCTCCACTGAGACCCATGCGGAATCTGGTATGCCGCAAGATTCTCAGAGTATTGAACCCGCAGATGTCTCTCCCTTCGATGGGTCCAGAGCCGCTGAGCAGGCACTGGCTTCTGAAGGTGTTTTCAAGCCTCAACATTTTTATATAAAACCGACGCCAGCCTCAAAAACAAGGTCAAAAGCATCTTCTATGTCTAAAAAAAACGATGCATGAGCCATGTGCTCGGGCCCCTATGCCTAAAAAGCAGATGATCAAAATGGCTGAAGACTTAATTACCTTGATCAGGGGTTACCAACCCCCCCCCTACTAAGAGGCCTAGGCAAGACACTGATTATGAATCTTCAGATCAGGTTTCCATTTCTTCTGATCAGGAATTTTCCATTCCACCCTATGAGGATTCTGATGCAGAGGAATCCATCCAATCTGCATCTCCTCCTGAGGATTACTTTTTTTGGAGAAACTTTGCGTACTTTAAGGGAACATTTTCACTGGGAGTCTCAGGATTTCTCTGAATCAAAAAAGAGGCTTAGGGATTTCCTTCTTTCTCAGCATAGGCCTTTGGCTATACCTCCTGTATTGGACATTGTTGATTGTGTTTTCGGAATCAAGCATGGCTCCTGATTTCCTACCTCCAGCTCCTAGTAAGCCAGACAGATATTACAGAGTTCCTGACTCCCACAAATTTCTATTCAACAATTCTGCTGCTTACCCTGAGACGACTACACAGGGTCCCAAGGCCTCTACAGCCAAGAATCCTACCCCCTCTGATAGAGATTCCAGGGCGCTGGATAGATGGGGAAAGGAGGTTTATATGTCTGCTACCTTGGCAATCAGAGCCTTAAACTGCCAGTTTCATATGCTTAAATATCAACAGCATGTTGTGGGCCTACTGAAACAGAAAATTGTTGATTTCTGATTGTGTGGAGAATAAAGAATTACTTGAACAGGACCAAATCTCTAAGAAAGTCTGAGCAACTACTGGTAGCATTTGCTGCAGGGTCAGAGGGGAAAGCTATATCGAAGCAGACTATTTCTAAGTGGATAAGCCACTGCATTCATTTCTGCTACCTGCACCATGGTAAACCTGTGCCCAAGGGGATCAGATCTCATTCCACCAAGGCTGCCTCTACCTCAGCAGCTTTTCACAGAGGGATTCCAACCAAAGACATTCTAGAGGCTGCTACTTGGAGCTCTGTTCAAACCTTCACAAAGCATTATCATTTGCCTCTCTTCTCCACATCCAGGGCAGGCTTTGCCACTGCAGTTCTGCAGGGCCTTATAGCCACTCCTAATGCTGTTTAGCTCCATCCTCCTATCCATAGCTTTGGGATTCTACCCAAATGTAATGACTGCAACAGTGAAACACGATGAACATAGTATAGTTGTGTACACTTACCATAAATGTAGATGTTCGGGTTACCTACCCGCCATCCCCCTTTTCTATACCTTTTCTTTCCTTCACTGTATACTAAAGCCTTTGTGGTGTATTCGCTATTAGATGAAGTTAAAGTTATGTTGCTAAAAGTGCATTTATATATATATTTCTGTTTATGTATATATATATATATATATATCTATATATATATATATATATATATATATATATATATATATATATAAAATTATGCTCCCCATTTGGGGGGCACCTGACATCTGGGGCAGGAAAAACTGAATAAAATGGCATCAGCTGCATGTTTTATACCCCTGATGACCTGGAGTCATGGAAGAAGAGACGGCAACCAATGCAGGATCCAAGACTTTGTTATTCAGGCTGACTGAGGGCAACCTGCCAGCAGATTACCCAAATGTAATGACTGCAAAAGTGAATACACTCAAACATCTACATTTATGGTAAGTGTACACGACTGTACTTTCTTGTATTTGACAGGGCATAAGTTAGCTGGTGTATGAGGGGTCATGTTGAGAAGGTGTTTGCTAACTAGATGCAAGTGGTCAGACTTGAGATTCATCATTGTTTGTGGTTTTGTAAATGCAAGGTGTTTAATCTGTTTTTTTTTTTTTTTTGCAAATGGCAGAGGTGAGGAATTAAGGGGGCCACAGTTGGAGACCTGAAGGAGGAGGAGTCTGTGTGATGGAGGCTGTTTTTAATGGATGGCACAGTCATTTGGGTGGCACACAAGGAAGTCAGAGATGGGTGAGTAGAGGTCAGTGCCCTGATGAAGTGGTTTTGAAAGGCAAGGTATTTTATGGCACAGTTTTGACTGTTGTAGTGTGCACCAGGGGGTGTGGGGGAAGTATGTTTAGGCAAGATGATCTGGGTGGTTGTTTATAAGGATTTTGGGGTTTACAGGTAAGGTAGAGTATAACCATCCTAGGAGCAGAGGAAGCAATGAGGTTAATGGTGTAGGGTTTTGTAGATTAGCTTAGATTGATATTTATTTCCACATACTGCTTGTGTCCTTAGTGGGATGGCGGTAGAACTCTTGGGGTTAGAACTCTAGGATGAGTTCAATCACTCATCCAGTTTGGCAGTGGGTTAAGGAGGCATGGTTGTTGTAGATACAAGACAGTGTTGTGTCAGTGTCCTTGCAGTAGATGGATAGGGTTGGTCATGAGGATTGGCATTTTGTTGTCGCACTTTGTGGTTTTAACTTCCCCTGCCCAATTATTGGGTAACAATTTTTTTGAGAAACCTCATGGGATGGTTAAAAGTGATAGTTTTATTTAAAGAAGAGGTATTTCAAGGCTATGAAGTTTTATTTCTCATGGTTGTCAGTCGTATCATGAAGATGGATGCTAGGAAGAAACTTTATGGGGAATTTTTTCCTAAGACACAGCTAAGTTGCATGGGGGTTTCGTGTTCAGTAATGTGAGAATTTCTTTCAGTTGATGGAAGAGCTATGCCTTTGGTGGTGCATACTGTCATTAAATATTGATTGTGTGTTTTTAAAGTATTTGCAGTCCCCTCCCCCCATTAGAGATCACATGGAGGCTGTAGATGGGGACATGCTGAGTGGGCATTATTTTGGTGGTCTGAAGGAATGTGCACTTGACAGGTGAGGGAGGATGCTGAAGAATGTATTGGCTGATGGAGCATTAGGGAAGGAGGTCATGGATTTTCAGCAGTACAGTTGCATATGGTGTTTGTTGTTCATTGTTGTGTTTTTTTCTTTACTGCAGTCATAAGGTAATGTCTGTCCGGGGGGGTTATCTTATCTTGTGCGGGAAGCATCAGGGTGAATTTCACACAGTCTTATTGGTAGTTGGGGTTTTCCTTGGTATGGGTCAGGTGGGCAGGTTACCAGGGTAGCATACCAAGATGTTCATCGTGTTTCACTGTTGCAGTCATGACTGTAGGGTTCTCCCCTGCCGGCAGGCAGTCCTCGGTCAGCCAGAATCCCAAAGTCTGGGTCCGGCGTCGGCTGTTCAGCAATGCTGCCTGACGTCAGAGCGCCAGGAGTATAAAGCTGGCAGCCGACGCCATGTTCTCCAGCCTTTCTTGCCGTGCGGTGTTAGCAGTTCACATTTGCCGGTCGGCTGACTCCTGACAATTTCTCTAATCGTACTTCAGTCCGAAGACTTTCTTCTCCTACTCAAAGCTAAGTACCCCGTTGGGGAAACTTTTTTCTTGCTCCAGTCCGATGTCAGAAAAAGTTAATAATTGTATTTCTTGTGGGAAGCAAATACCTCATAAGGATTTTCATTCTTACTGTATTCCTTGTTTAGGCCCTGACCACGACGTAGCTAGTTGTTGGTTTTGTGCTAGATTCAATCAACGTACGATTAAACGAAGGTACGATTTTGCATTTCATTACTTCGGTAGGCGTTTTCATTACAAAATGTCAGATTAGGTTCCGGCTACCGGAGTTCACAAACGACGCAAGGATAAAGACAGGCCTCCGAGGTCCAAATCGGACAATATTGTACAAGCAGAGCCAGCTTCAGTTTCGGCCGTAGTCAGTGAGGTGCTTTTGCAGCCCCTGTCGTCAGCCATTTCAGAACCGATGGCCGAAATGGACTCCCACGAGGAGCCAACTAGGCCTTTGAATATTTCTGTTGCAGGACCTTCGGACAACGCTCCTTCGGATGGGTCCAGAGCCGCTGTGCAGGTACCGGCTTCCGAAGGGGTTTTCAGGCCTACTCCTCTTCTTATAAAGGCAAAGCCAAAGACAAAGGCAAAGACTCCTTCCAAATCAAAGACTACAGCCAAGGCCTCTTCTGATCTGGCACCCAAGTCTCAGAAACAATTACTTAAGATGGCGGAGGACTTACTTACTATGATTAGGGGTTCACATCCCCCTCCAGATAAAAGGCCAAGGCAGGAAGTGTATTATGATTCCTCTGATCAGGCTTCTGTTTCTTCGGTTTCTTCTTCTGACCAGGAATATTCTTTCCCTCCTTATGAGGATTCTGATGCTGAGGAATCCATTCCTTCAGCTTCTCCCCCTGAGGATTTCTCTTTTGGGGAAACTTTACATGAAATGAGGGAACATTTTCACTGGGAAGGACAGGAGTACTCGGAATCTAAGAAAAGACTTAGGGATTTTCTTCTTCTTCCCCAACATAGACCCCTGGCTATCCCCCTATTTTGGATATTGTGGATGATGCTTTTTTGGAGGCTTACTTAACTCCTGACTCTCTCCCTCCAGCTCCTGTTAAGCCAGACAGATATTATAGGGTTCCTGATTCCCACCAGTTTTTATACAAGAATCCTACTGCTGATCCTGAAACCATTTCTCAGGGCCCTAAGGGGGTTAAGGCCGCTACTACTAAAAACCCCATTCCCACTGTGAAGGATTCCAGATCTTTAGAAAGATGGGGCAAAAAAGTGTACACTTCTGCTACTTTATCTATCAGGGCTTTAAACTGTCAATTTCATATGCTGAAATACCAGCAATTTCTTCTGTCTGTTTTGAAACAAAAGCTTACTTCCATTTCCGCCTGTGCAGATGATAAGGAATTACATGATTTAATGCATGCCACTGAACAAGTTGGGAAGCATGGTTTACACTGTGGATTTGATGCCTTGGAGGCTTCTTGTAGGGCTGCTGCCTCTGGTACAGTCATTAGAAGGCATGCTTGGTTAAAGGAACAAAACTTGCCAGATCAAGTAAAAGCTAAGTTATTGGATGCTCCTGTTGAGCATAATGTTTTGTTTGGACCTAAGGCTGAAGAGGTGATAAAGAAGATGGAGGACACGTCAAAATCCATGCAAACAGTTAAAGATTTCTTGCAAGTACAGCCACCCAGGTTTAGTAGGAATTGGCCTACAAAAAATTGGTCCTTTCCCAATTCAGACAGGCCTCAGAGGGGTAGATACAGACGTTTCCGAGGAAGGCCTCAAACGCAAGCCTCTTATAGACCAAGACAGTGGACTGCTTCCACCCCTAGGGGAGGAGAAGACAGGTCTCAAGCTCATAGAAAACAGGCTCATTGACTCCCTCTGTTGGGCTGCAGGAACTTCTTGCCTGGAAGCCCCTCTCGGAGGAAAACTTTCTCTTTTTCACCTAAATTGGACTCGTATAACCCAAGACAAGTGGGTTCTGGGTGTGGTTTCAAGAGGTTACAAATTCCATTTTCATACCCTACCAAGAGAAAGCGGATGGCCGGATCTTCCAAAACATCAGTGGTTAGAGGCCTTAAACCAGGTGGAAACTCTCTTGGCTATGAAAGCCATAGAACTGGTTCCACTTTGAGAGGGGACAAGGTTTTTACTCAAGGCTCTTTCTAGTCCCCAGAAAGCAAAATTCATGGAGACCCATTCTGGATCTGTCAGTCTTGAACACTTTTCTCGAAATACCAAAATTCAAGATGCTTACTCTACAGCAGCTACTTCCTATGCTGACCAAAAATGCATGGATGGTAACTCTGGATTTAAAGGAGGCATATTTACACTTTCCCATCAGGCAGGAATGCAGAAAATACCTCAGGTTCAAGGCCAGATCGAGGCACTTTCAATTCTCTGCACTGCCCTTTGGATTGTCTACTGCGCCCAGGGTCTTCACCAAATGCCTGGCTCCAGTAGTAGCTTAGTGCAGACTCAAGGGAATTCAAATTTACCATTATCTGGACGACTGTCTTATTCAGGCAAACAGCAAGGATGTCTTACTCCAGCATCTAGAATTTGTTCAAAATCTTCTCAAGTTCCTGGGATTCACTGTAAACATAAAAAAGTCAAATTTGATACCCTCACAACAGATAACCTTTCTGGGTGCTCTTCTAAACACAACAACCCAGATGGCATTTCTGACATCCGAAAAACAATTATAGCTGGCTTCAACTTTCAAAACCTTGGCAACTTTAACTCTGCTATCTGCAAGGAAATTCCTGCAGGCTTTGGGTTACATGGCCTCCTGCATCCTCCTCCTACCATATGCAAGACTACATATAAGAAAAATACAGTGGTACCTAAAAAGTGTATGGTCTCAGCATTGCCACAGTTTAGACATACAGATCACCGTCCTGCCTTGTCTTCAAAAGGAATTCTTTGGTGGTCCAAGGCATGTACTCTAAACATAGGAAAACCTTTCAGTCTGCCTCCAGCTACTCGGATACTAACCATGGACGCTATAGATTATGCATGGGGAGCCCATTTTCAGGGCAACTGTCTGCAGGGCCTTTGGACAAAGGATCAGAAGCACCTGCATATCAATTTAAAGGAAATGTTAGCCGTTCGAATGCTCTATGGGCTTTCAGGAATCTTCTACAACCAGGACAGCTACTGATACGGACAGACAACACCACAGTTATGTGGTACATAAACAAGCAAGGGGGATCTCATTCCTATCCCCTTTGCAGACTAACCATGAATCTATGGAACACAGCTCTTGCTTGCAAACTGGACCTTCAAGCTCAGTTTCTGCCAGGGAAGCAAAACTTCCTGGCAGACAGTCTGAGCAGAAACCTGTCGGACCCACACGAATGGATGCTGGACACCAAAATATTCAGGGTGATTACAGCAGTCTGGGGATGTCCTCACATAGACCTCTTTGCATCCCACCTCAATCAACTACAGATTTTTTGCACCAGGACATTCCACGAACTAGCTTGGAAAGTGGATGCACTATCATTCAGATGGAGAAACCTCTCTGGGTATGCCTTCCCGCCTCTACCTCTTCTTCCACGGGTGTTATTAAAGATCAAACAGGACAAGCCTAAGATGATAATTTTGCTGGCCCCAAATTGGCCTTGACAGTTTTGGTACCCAACACTGAAAAACCTTTGTCTGGAGCTCCCTTGGATATTACCGCAGACTCCGAACCTTCTGTCCCAACACCAGGGTCAGGTTCTGCACTCCCATGTCAAAACTCTCAGCCTGGCAGCCTGGTTAATCCAGGGTCTTTGATTCATTCTCTTCTACCCAAGCAGGTTATGGATGTCATTTTAGAAGCCAGACGTCCTAGCACCAGTAAATCTTATGCAGGAAAATGGAAAAGATTTTGCTCCTGGATGCAGGCTCAGGATTCAGATCCTTTTATTCCTAACATTCCTCTGATTTTACTTTACCTGACAGACCTCTTACATAAGGGTCTCTTTTTCTTCCATAAAAATCCATGCCTCTGCTATTTCTGCTCATTATAATACAGACCCTCCAATCTTTTCCCATCAGCTCATGAGACAGTTTCTCAGAGGAGCTAAGAACTTAAGGCCCCCTAGATCTCCACCCATTCCTGCTTGGGATCTCAACTATGTTTTGGAAAAACTCACCTTACCTCCTTTTGAGCCTGCTGCCACATCTGACATCAAGTTTCTATCTTGGAAGACAGCCATCCTGTTAGCTCTTACCTCTACCAGGAGAGTTTCAGAGTTGCAAGCTCTCATGGCTGTGGAACCTTATATTATTTTTCATCAAGACAGGGTGTCTTTAAGGACTAATCCTACTTTCATGCCTAAGGTGGTTTCCAAAGTGGCTTTAAATCAAACTATTCACTTACCAACTTTTTTCCCCAGTCCTCAAAATAAGGGGGAAAGGATCTTGCATTCCTTGGATGTACACAGACAACTACGTTTTTACCTGGACAGAACCAAGGACATTAGGAAATCAGAGCAATTGTTTGTTTCTTATGCTTCAAGTTCCCAAGGTAAAGCCATTTCAAAACAGACCATTTCTAAATGGATTGCTCATGGAATCAGATTTTGCTATTCACACCATGGAAAGCAAATCCCAAGCAGTATAAGGACTCACTCTACCAGAGCTGCTGCCACTTCAGCTGCCTTCCTCAGGGGAGTTCTTACCAAAGACATTTTGGAAGCTGCAACTTGGAGTTCAGTGCATACTTTTTCCAAGCACTACAATCTACCTCTCTACTCTAAGTCTAGGGCAGGCTTTGCTTCTGCTGTCTTGCAGGGCCTTTTAGCCGCCCCCCTCTACTTTATGACCTCCTCCCTTTTATTCTGCTTTGGGACTCAACCCTACAGTCATGACTGCAACAGTGAAACACGAACATAGTACAGTTGTGTACACTTACCATAAATGTAGATGTTTGAGTGTCTTCACTGTTGCAGTCTGCTACCTCCCTCCTGTCCCCTCTTATTTTTTCTTTTGTGTGGTTCCCTTCTTCACCCTTCTTTTGAGGTGTATTTGCAAAGGGTATGGGCTTACACTCATTTTGGAACACCTGACATCTGGGGCAAGAAAAACTGGAGAACATGGCGTCGGCTGCCAGCTTTATACTCCTGGCGCTCTGACGTCAGGCAGCATTGCTGAACAGCTGACGCCGGACCCAGACTTTGGGATTCTGGCCGACCGAGGACTGCCTGCCAGCAGGGGAGAACCCTACAGTCATGACTGCAACAGTGAAGACACTCTAACATCTACATTTATGGTAAGTGTACACAACTGTACTTTATGGTTAATGTTAAAGGAGATATTAGGTGAGTTGAGGCATGTCAGATGATGGCTAGGATTACATGTTTGCAGCAGGATTCAGGGGCTTGTTATAGGAGAATTTTGGTTAAGGGGTGTTATCTTGGTTGGGATTAAAGGGTTGCATTTAATAAGTTGGATCGGGCTGGTGAGCTCGGTGATGTGTTGTGTATAGGAGGATTTAGCTTTGAGTTACTCCAGTTTTACGAGAATTAGGTTTGGATTATTTTATCACAATTTTGGATGGTGAGGGCTACTCACTGACCTGGTGTGTTTGGTGCCAGTGGGCATTCCAAGTTGGTGTACATTGTATTTGGTTAGTTTTCTTGATATGTTTTATGGTTTGTGGGACATTTAGGGTCATACTAATAAAGGTCTTGTATGGTGGTGTAAGCAGCATGTCTACATGGGTATTGGTGTGATGGCAAGATTACTCTTAAATGGGATTTGAATGTGATTTTATGTGGTTATTATTTCACTGGCCAGTAAACAGGCTGCAAAATGTCAGGAGGGTATGCTAGTACCTTTGCTTGGTTTCAAGTGGCAAGGGGCTTGGCATTTGTTGATTTATTTGGGGTATTGATTCTGAGAGTAATTAAAAAAAAAAAAAAAAAAAAATTATTTGTATGGTAGCTGGTTTACAAGTGTATGAGTATTTTTGACTTTTGAGTGTGGTTATTTGAGCATTGGAGGAGGATCGATGGTCTGTTTTAGCTGTTTAGGTAACTGAGTAGTTTTGTTGGAATGGGGATTGAGAGGTGTCTGCATGGAGACGGTCTGGATAGGCAAGATTGGGTTCACCGAATGATGTTTGGCTTTATGGCTTTCAAGGGGTTTATGTTGTGGGAAATATGATCGGTGAGAGGGAGAACAGCCCGATCAGGCTGGTGGACAGAGAAGAGGGGCAGGCTTTGCCCTCTTCTGTTCGCCCTCTGGTGTTGGATCAATAAGTTGGGAAGGAAAGTGAGCAGTTGCTCTGGATAAGTTAAGCAAGCAGAGCTGCTTATATTTGGATGGTAATGTAATTCAGTAAATTGAAGGTGAGCGGGGTAATGCTGCCTTGTTAGTGCAAAGATAAATGAGCAAGTGGGGGATGCTGTTTATCAAGGGTGAGTGGTTATGCTGCCCTTATGGTTATTTTATGATTTCCTTCGTGTTTCACTGTTGCAGTCATTACATTTGGGTAATCTGCTGGCAGGTTGCCCTCAGTTGGCCTGATTAACAAAGTCTTGGGTCCTACGTCAGATGCTGTCCCTTCTTCCATGATGTCAGGTCGTTAGGGGTATAAAACATGCAGACGACGTCATTACATCAGTCTTTCTTGCCATGCAATGCCTGAAGCAGAAGCAGTTTGCAAGTGCCAGACGTCTGACTCCTGAAATTTTCATTTTCGAGTTTCAGAACCAAAGTTTTCAACTTAAAGCTAAGTACCCCATTGGGGAAACTTTTTTTCTTGCTCCTTAGCGATGTCAGTAAAAGCTAATAATTGCATTACTTGTGGAAAGCAAATACCTCAAAGATTTTCATTCCTACTGTATTCCTTGCCTAGGCCCTGACCACGACGTACCTTGCTGTCTGTTTTGTGCTTTATTTGATCAGCGCACTATCCGTCATCGATACATTTTTGCCTCTAATTATTTTGTTCTCGGTTTAATTATCCAGAAATGTTGTCAGTTAGCCTTCTGACTACCGAAATTCCAAAAAAACTCAAAGATAAAGACAGAGAGAGGCCGCCAAGGTCAAAAACTGCTGACAATGCTTCTTCTAAGCAAGTTGCCAGTTTGCCGGTACTCAGCGAGGTGCTTTCATAGCCCCTGATACCCGCTACTTCTGATTTGCAGGCCTCTACTGAGACCCATTCGGAGTCCGGTATGCCGCGAGATGTTTCACCTATGGGAACCCGTGGATGGGTCTACCTTGGATGGGCCCGGAGCCGCTGTGCAGACACCAGCTTCTGAGGATGTATTCAGGCCTACAGACTTGCATATTAAATAGACACCGCCTTCATTACTAAGGCCTAGATCTCGATCAATGTCTAAAAAAAATGACGCCCAGGCCACGTGTTCAGGCCCCTATGCCTAAAAAGCAAATGATAAAAATGGCTGAAGATCTAATTTCTCTAATCAGGGGTAGTCAACCCCTCCTCTCTGAGGCCTAGGGCTGAACTTGATTATGAATCTTCTGATCAGGATTCTATTTCTTCTGACTCTTCTAATGTTCTGGATTTGACTATACCTACTTATGAGGATTCCGATGCAGAGGACTCCATTCCCTCTGCTTCCCCTCCTGAGGACTTTTCTTTTGGGGAAACTTTACATGCTTTGAGGGAGCATTTCCACTGAGAAAACCAGGAATTTTCTGATTCAAAGAAGAGGCTCAGGGGTTTCCTACTTCTACCTCAGCCTAAGCCTTTGGCTATACCTCCTGTACTAGACATTGTTGATGATGTGTTCTCAGAATCCAGTTTGGCCCCTGTTTCCCTGCCTCCAGCTCCTAGTAAACCTGACAGATATTACAGGGTTCCTGAGTCCCACAAGTTTCTTTTCAAAAATCCTGTTGCAGATCCAGAAACCATTTCTCAGGGGCCCAAGGGCATTAAGGCTTCTACTTCTAAAAATCCTACCCCTTTTGATAGAGATTCCAGGGCGCTGGATAGATGGGGTAAAAAGGTTTATACTTCTGCAACCTTTGCAATCAGAGCATTAAACTGCCAATTTCATATGTTAAAATATCAACAGCATATTATTGGACTGCTTAAACAGAAAATTATGTTGATTCCTGACTGTGTGGAAAATAAAGATTTACAGGATTTAATGCAGTCTGCTGAACAAGTTGGAAAACATACTTTGCAATGTGGTTTTGATTCTTTAGAGGTCTCTTGCAGGGCTGCTGTTACTGGGTCTGTGCTTAGAAGGCATGCTTGGCTTAAGGAGCAATCTTTGCCTGATCATGTTAAAGCTAAATTGTTGGATGTTCCTTTAAATCAGGACTGCCTGTTTGGCAATAAGGCTGAAGAAGTTCTAAAAAAGATGGAAGATAAAGCTAAATCTATGCAAACTGTTAAAAGATTTCTTTCAAGTGCAACCTCCAAGATTTAGTAGGCATTGGCCTACTAAGAATTGGTCCTTTCCAGCCCCTTCCAGATCCTCTCAAGCCAAACCCAGACACAGCAAAAACCCCAGGTTTCAGTCCCAGGGTACTGTCAGAGCTAAGCAGTGGGGGGGCCTCCACTTCCAAATCTGGAAATAAGACACCCTCCTACAATAAACAGTCTCAATGACTTCCTTTTAAAATTACCAAGCACTTATCTTTCAACCGCCCCTTTGGGGGGAAAGATTGCTCTTCATGCAAAGAACTGGGAACTCATAACCCAGGACAAATGGGTTTTAAATAGTGTCCCAGGGATACAGATTTCATTTCCACACATTGCCAACATCAAACGGGTGGCCAGACCTGCCCCTGAATCAGTGGGCAGAGGCTCAAAAACAAATACTTTCTCTCTTCAGCATGGGGGCTACTCAACTGGTGCCAGAAGAGGAAAAGGGACAAGGTTTCTATTCAAGGCTTTCCTGGTACCCAGAACAGACAAATCATGGCATCCAATCCTAGACCTGTCTACTCTAAACACCTTTCTGGAGCTTCCAAAATTCAAGATGCTGACTCTTCACCAGTTACTTCCTATGCTAGGCAAAGATGCCTGGTTGGCAACTCTAGATTTAAAAGAAGCATACCTGCACATCCCAATCAGGGAATCTTGCAGAAGATACCTACGCTTCAAAGCAGGCTACTTGCATTATCAGTTCTCTGCACTGCCCTTTGGCTTATCTTCTGTGCCCAGGGTATTCACAAAGTGCCTGGCTCCAGTCATTGCATTTTGCAGGCAAAGAAATATTCAAATATATCCATAACTGGACGATTGTCTAATTCAGGCAGAAAACCAGGGCATACTTTTAAATCATCTGGCATTTGTAAAAAGGGTTCTAACTTGTCTAGGGTACACCATAAATGAAAAGAAATCACAACTGGTACCCTGTCAACAGATTACATTCCTGGGTGCAAGCTTGAATACAACTGCCCAGATGGCTTTCCTCACTCCAGAGAAGCAAATTCATTTGGTAACTTACTTCAAAAAAGTGGCCACAAAAACCCTGCTATCTGCAAGACAACTACTGCAAGCCTTAGGGTTCATAGCCTCCTGCATTCTTCTAATTCCATATGCAAGACTGCATATGTGGAAACCACAGTGGTATCTAAAAAGTATATGTAGTCAACATTGTCACAGACTGGAAACAATGATTCCTATCATACCTTGCCTACGCCTGGAGTTCCTATGGTGGGCAGAAGCCTGCCACCAAAACAAGGGATTACCATTCACACTACCCCCTGCCTCCCAAACCCTAACTCAAGATGCATCAGACTATGCATGGGGAGGGCTCACCCCTGGCAGGGAAGTGCATTCAGGGCAAATTTAACCCAAATCAAATACACCTACATATCAATCAAAAAGAAATGTTAGCTGTACAGAATGCCCTGACAGCCTTCAAGGACTACATTCTTCCAGGACAACTACTGGTAAAGACGGACCACACCACTGTGGTACTTAAACACGCAGGTGGGTACACATTCCTACCCCCTCTGCAGACTAGCCATGGCCTTGTGGAACACAGCCATGAGCTACCAAGTGCATCTACAAGCTCAATTCTTGCCAGGAAATTTGAATACACTTGCAGACGGACTAAGCAGAAACCTCATGGACCCACCAGAGTGGAAACTGGAACCACAGATTTTCAACATGTTGGCAAACAAATGGGGGAGCCCAGACATAGATCTATTTGCCTCCCCCCAGAACTACCAGTTGGACAAGTGTTGCACAAGGACTCCCCACAAACAAGCCTGGAAAGTGGATGCTCTGTCCTTCAGCTGAAAAAAATCTATAAGTCTACGCTTTTCCCCCTCGCCTCTGTTCTCCAAAGTTCTACTAAAAGTCAAACAGGACAAACCAAGGATGATTTTGATTGCTCCAGACTGTCCGTGCCAACACTGGTACCCCCTCCTATGCAGTGTGTCGCAAATATCTCCATGGCACCTGCCTCAGACCCCTTCCCTGCTGTCTCAGCAGGAGAAACAGATTCTGCTCCCTCAGCTTCCAACATTAAACCTTGCAGCCTGGCTAATCACTTAAATTCACCCTTATCATCCCTCAGCAAACCTGTGATGGATGTCATCTTGGAGGCGAGGAGACCTAGTACTAGAATATCTTATGCTGACAAATGGAAAAGATTCTGTGCCTGAAACCAATCTTTAGGGATGAGCACAGCAGTGCCCAATTTACCTCAGATTTTGCAATACTTAACTGAGATGCTTCACAAGGGCCTGTCTTTTTCCTCCATTAAAAATCCATGCCACAGCTATTTCAGCTCACTATAACATGGAACCACCCCTCTTCTCACATCCTCTGCTCAAGCAGTATCTCAGAGGGGAAAAAACTTGAGATCACCCAGGAGAGCTCCAATCCCTGCCTGGGACCTTAACTTAGTTCTGGAGAAACTCACTCTACCTCCTTTCAAGCCAGCTGCTACTGCAAACTTAAAATTTCTATCTTGGAAAACAGCCTTCCTTTTAGCAATCACTTCAGCTAGAAGGATATCTGAATTACAGGTCCTTATGGCAATGAAGCCTTTCATCATCTTTCATGCGGACAGGGTCTCTCTCGGGACCAATCCATCCTTCATGACCAAGGTGGTTTCCAGTGTGGCTCTTAATCAGTCCATTCATTTGCCAACCTTCTTTTACAATCCACAGAACAAAGTGGAACATATTCTGCATTCCTTGGGTGTGCACAGACAACTAAGATTCTACTTGGACAGGACTAAATCTCGAAGAAAATCTGAACAATTGCTGGTAGCATTTGCTGCTGGGGTAGAGGGGAAGGCTATTTCAAAACAAACCTTTTCCAAATGGATAAGCCATTGCATTCATTTCTGCTATAAGCACCATGGAAAACCTATCCCTCAGGGGATCAGATCTCACTCCACCAGGGCTGCATCTACTTCTGCAGCCTCTCTCAGAGGTGTCCCTACCAAGGATATCATAGAAGCTGCTACCTGGAGTTCTGTGCATACTTTTAGCAAGCATGATCATTTACCAATTTTCTCTAAATTCAGAGCTGGCTTTGCCACTGCTGTCTTACAGGCCCTTATAGCTGGCCCTAATGCTGTATAAACTCCTCCTCCCAACCATAGCTTTGGGAATCGACCCAATTGTAATGACTGCAACAGTGAAGCAGGAAGAACATAGTACAGTTGTGTACACTTAACATAAATGTAGATGTTCGAGTGTATTCACTGTTGCAGTCCTGGTTACCCTCCCTCCAGCCCCCTACATTTTCTGACTATTCCTATACTTTCCTTTACTATGCTTAAAAGCCTTTTTGGTGTATTTGCTTTTGGTTGGAGGTATGCTTTTGTGTTTTTGTGTTCATTTTCTCCCCATTAGGGGGGCACCTGACATCTGGGGCAAGCAAAACTGATGCAATGACATCGGCTGCATGTTGTATACCCCTGATGAACTGACGTCATGGAAGAAGGGACAGCATCTGACGTAGGACCCAAGACATTGTTAATCAGGCCGACTGAGGGCAACCTGCCAGCAGATAACCCAAATGTAATGACTGCAACATCGAATATGCTCTAACATATACATTTATGGTAAGTGTACACAACTGTACTTTTTCTTTCATGAATGTTATTTTTACCTGTGACATGTTTTGGTTGAAATTTATAATTAATGGTCAGCAATCATGTATGGAAGTTTAATGAAGGTCGTCAAATGTCATTCGGTGTTTTGTGTTTAAGTGGACCAGGGCGATAATGATACACCCTCTCTTGAAATTTTTTATAAGGCATATTAACTTTGACAACATAAAAATTGCCTTTCAGTCTCCCCAAAAAATCATTGCATTCATAAATTTTTCTACTCCATGCAAGTCTTATCTTAATCTCATTTCTTTCTTCATTTCCTAAATGGCTTCATGGGTGTATATAATAATTATTCATTACATTAGCATACCACTCTTTTCTATTTTTTCTATATTTTTTATATTCAGTTTTCACAAGACATATTTTATTCTGATACTCGTTCATGTCTTCACTTACTAAATCTTTCCATCATTTCCCAAAGCTTATTTTCTCCAAAATATTATAATTATCTTTCATTATACAATTTATTAAGTTCTTATATTCATCTTCTAATCCTAGCAAAACTTTGTAAATGTTCAGTGAAGCTACATACACAGTTGGATTGATTAATCATAGCCCTCCATCTTCTTAAACATACAGAATCCCTCTTCTCACAGGATTTAACCTCAATCCCCATATAAAAGGAAATATAATATACATCAAGTATTTTCAAAACTTGGATGGCAACATATAAACACCTGCTAAGTAAACAATTTTACCTAACAAGATAGAATTTATCAAATGCACTTTTTATAGGACAATTTATATGACTTCCAAACCATACAAACATCCTTGAATTTCTGTATAGTTTTTTCCCATTGTTTTTCCCTGTACAGATTAATTCCAAATTGAATTCCTAAAATTATTTATTTATTGATATTTGGTGACTGGGAAAGTCTGACTGGGTCAGGAACCCATTTTTATTGGAGGCCTGGGGAGAAAACTTCCTAAACAGATACAGACATGAACGATTTTACAGTTATAACTAAATAATACACACATTTCTGGAACAAAGTACAGACATTAATGGTCTTTAGTGTTATAAATAAGCATGCATACATTCTTAGACATTGTACAATTTATCATGTGGCAAAATGACAATTTATAGCATATTATAAACAGTTCAGACTACAAATTCTGGTTATAATTGTACAGTACTATCAGAGCAGACTAGGTTATACAAAGACTTAAAATGGAGTAGTTTTGCTTTGTATGTATAAGGATAAAAGTTCAGTAAGTGCAAGAGATATGGAAGAGAGTATGATTGTATATCCATCAATTCTGCTACTGTCTTTAATCGAGAGAGATTAAGTCACAGGAAGGTTAATATGAACAGATAGTCTGAGGTATAGGAAAATATTAAGGAAAGGAATTCAGTAGGGATGTTATGTGATAGATATTAAATGGTGTATGATAATATAGTAAGAGATTTGATAAGTAGTAGTAGTCATAGCAGATAAGATATATGGGAGTAGTTTAGAAATGCTGGAAAGGGGGAGCTATAATTAAAAACTGCTTTCCAGGTGATAGTATAGGAAGAGAGTTAATAATGGGGGTAGAGGAGATGGAACATAATGGGGGTAGAGGAGATGTAACGGGGAGAGAGAAGTCAAGAGAAAGAGATTAAGTATGGTAGTCTTATTTAAGGAGCAAGTGCAGATGTGAATGTTGAGAAAGTGATTTTTTTTTTTAGTGCAAGTTTGTCAGTCTTAAAAGAATCTAAGGCACTGATGTTTGGAGGTGAGCATTCCTTAGTTTTGCAATGGCATAGGAGTAGGGGCTATGTCCAGCTCTTTTGTTGGGTTTGTATACATTTAACAGCTGTTTATTTTTGGAATGGAGATTTCGGGATAGGGTATAGGGCTGTAAAATAGGTTTTAACTCATTAACTCAAATGGTGCTCAGGAACTTTGTACTGTAACTTCCAGAGGGCAGAGCCCAAGTCTTTTGACAGAATCAAATTATGTCCTTACATTTCAAACAAATGCTCATATATCTGGAACCATTGTGGTTATGAAAGAAATATAAATGGCAAACCCTTCAGCACTATTTTTATAGTGGTAGTATTCTTTAGGGTTTAGGTCTTAAATTGAATTTTAAAAGTCACAGTAAACACAACTATTATATTTATAATATTTTGTAAACAACTTAAAATATCTCTGCAATCATTTATGTTGCCCACACACTGTCAGCAGCATTTTACTCACCTAGCTGACAGCTTTCATATGATGGTAAGGAGTTGTCTGTATTACTTGTTGAGCTATTTAGAAAAATGTGAAAATGATGACAGTAAATTAATTGCATAAAAACAGTAATATCTCTTTACCTGTACTAGACAGAGACAAATATTAATTTTATAAATATATATTTTATATAAATATTAATTTATATAAAAAATATAAGACAATATTAATCCTGTTGAGTTTCTCATTGTGTAAGCTTTAAGATGAAATATTTTAAAATCTTGTACATAGCATGGTTTTGGAATTATTGATGCAAATATAAATGAGTAATATTTGCTGCCTACATGTGTCAGTTAGAGTTAACTAAAGATGCATCTGGAGACGTCACTCAGATGTAATGGTTAAGATGGGGCAGCTGTCTGGTTTGTATATTATTTTGAGTGAGAGATAGTTGTACAAAGTTAAGTTAATGGTGGAATTCTAGCCAGTTTAGTTTGAGCATAACAGTGGTACATGCAGTAAGATATGCCCATTGCGAATTTCGCTATTTTATGATAACATGATTGAAGCTTGTTCTTTAGGGATATATGGGGGTTGGTGAGAATGGGGACCCCATACAGGATGGAATCTGTAACCTCATTATTGAATTGAATCCCTTCTGTAATATCTATTGTCCCAATGCCTTTACTTTTATCTTTGTTTATACATAAGCCAAGCATTTATAGTATTTATTTAACTTTCTATTCCCTTTATCCATCCATTCTTTATTCTTCATAACTAAAACCTATATCATTTGCATGCATAAAATTGTAGGAATTTGAATTTCTTTTCTTATGCTATATTTTGCCATTCTTAACCTTCTATTCATTTTACTAACAACTACATTCATAAGTAATGCAAACAACGTACTGCTGGCTGGACATCCCTGCTTTATCCCACATTCTATTTTTATTTCATCACTTAATCACCCATTTAATATTAGTCTCACATTATTCTCATACACAGAGACCAACATTTTTTTGTGTTTCATCACTTATATTATAATTTCTTAATATATCCCACAAAACATTATATTGTATCCATCAAATTCCATACTTGTGTCTTCTACCATTACTTTAGTGTCTGCCTCTTTATGCATAACATCATCTATTACCTGTCTCAGTATCCTTAATAAATCTTAACTTCCTTTACCAATAGTCATGTTATCCACACTATTTCTAATCTTTTCCCTGTTATCCTCATAAATGTTTTGTAATTAGTATTATTTGGTGCTATCAGTCTCCAATTACTTATATCCTCTGTCTCCCTTTTTCCATATACATTTCTTAATGCCAGTACAAATTTCTTTATCAACTGTTCCTTTTTCCATCCATTCATTTAATGCCTCCACGAAACACACTTTTTGCCATTCTTCCATATTATAAAATGTGATACTCAATCCCATCTATTCTTGTAGCATTGTCTGTAGCCATTTACTTTAAAATTATATTTAATTCTCTTACACTTATTTTTTCCATATTCTTATTATCCTCTTCATTTAACTTTTTAACTTTCCATTTCTGCTTTTCTTCCCTGTCTTATTTAAATATATTCTCTATATACTTGTTACCTCAAGTATTTTTTTTTGCATATTCCCTTTCTTTCCTTCACTATTCTTTAATACTATTGTTGTTCTCTCATTTTCTCTATCTTTTTTGAATATGGTGTCGCTTCTTTTCTTCTTTGTAAAAAAAATATCTTTGCTTTTACAACATTTTTTATCTTTCCTGATTAATTTCTTATATCTTCTTCAACTTTTCAGAAATAATTATCGTGTTTTCTATTATATCTTTAAATATCTCTTTAGTCACTTATATTTTACTTTTTCTTTCCTCTTTTTCATTACTTGATATTATAAACACCTTTTATATTTTCTTTAAAACTTATCCACCAATCCATCTAATCTTTATAAAAATTCTCATGTTTACATGATTACTCCGTAATTTGTTAATCTCCTTTCTTCCTTTCTTATCTAAATCTGTTTCATTAAGTCTCTTAATACCTTTACCTAATCTTGTATATCCTTCCTTTTTCTTGCACTTTTACCCGCATAGCTAAATGATCCGAAAATCCTGTCCTTATTGTACTATTTTTAAGCCATCAGATATTATGGAATAATCAGTTTTCATTTTCATCTCTCTCTTCTGTAAGTAGAGTTTTTCTCATCTCGTATATGTAACTTTCACCTTTCTATTATTTCATATGCCTTCTTAACATCACTTTTTTTTCTTCTTAAATCACAATTAGTCTCCTACTAATATTATTTCCATATGAACTCCTGCATAGTTCAGAATATTTTAAACATTACTTCTCCTTTTCCATTCTAACATTTGCATAAATTGTAATAATTATATACATATATTTTCTCATTCTTGTATCTATTACTATTGTTCTACCTAACTCTACAATAGTATAATGTAAAACTTTTATTGCTTTGTTACATAACATTGAAATACCTGAGCATGTATCTTTCCCCATATTCCAAATATTCCTACCCCATAATTTTTCTGTTTGCAACCTTTCTTCTTCTGTTAACATTCTTCTGTCTTATAATATAATTATATGCATATCAAGTAATGCATGCCATTCTAAAAATAACTGTTCTTCTTTTACAGTTCTTTATACTATTAACATTTATCTCTATGATTCTCAGTCTTTCAGTTAAGTGTTACTTTTGCCTTTCACTTACCCTTTACTTTTTTGTTTTCCTTTGTGACTATACTTTTTAAGCTTTCTGTTTCTATCTTTCCCTCTGTTCCCTACATAGTTCTTTCTACTTCTTACCACTCTCCAAGTGACATCTTAATTTGTTTCTTGTACAAATTGTTTCACTTAATCATTTTCATCTTTATCTACTATTTTTTTCTTTATTATCAATGCATTTTTCACATTCTTTTTCTGTACTCCTGTTTTGTACTTTATTAACTTCTCCATTTTCTTCACAATTCATCCATACATCTCACATTTTCCCACATGTTTTACATATCATATCACACTTTCTAGCCTCATGCCCTGGCATCCCGCTAATGAAACATTTTCTTTTATCACAGTTGCTAATCAAATGATTGTCTTTTCCACAAAAATAAGATGTTTTTGTTTGTCCCTTTTATTTAACATTTCCTCTGTTTCCATCTATATTTATTACACTTGAAATGTGCATAAGTTTCTCATTTTCAATTTTCAGAATCACTTCACAGCCCGATCCCTCAGTCCATTGCGCTCTGTCATAAGTTTTTTAATGTCCATTCTTGTGTCGGTGTGAATTATTTGTTGAATAGTAAGTGTGGATTATTTGTTGTTTATTTTGTTTAGAGTTAAAAGCCTTCAGCATGTAGTTCTTGAATGGTGTGATGTCAGTGGCATGATCTATAGTTCATGCAGTTAGTTTGCCTTTTTTACACACATGGAAAAGTAAACATGTTCAATATGTAGAGACATCTCCATTTTGTGTATCTGCAGAAGCATCCCTAAAGAAAAACATGCACAATGGATTCATTTAAAAATGTATTTTTTAATCTTACTTGCTGGAATAAAAAGAAACAATTTTGACATTGTATTAAATGACTCCAATATGCAAATTTAATCTCCTGAAACTGTGGCCAAGGAAGAGTTTACCCCCTCCTTGGGATATTTTGCCATTCAGGCTTCTCCCCATAGATGAACAGTAATGGAGAAAGATAAATACCGTATCCACATTAATAACATAACTGTTTGTATAGATTATTTTGTCTTCTGTTATCCTCTGTTCAGATTTTTAATATTGTCCTCTATATATGATGATCTGTCAGATCTCCAAACCAGAAAAACAAAAGGGCACAGGTCAGTTGAGGAAGTCTGAGTCATAATCAAGTAACAGTGGATGACTACTCTTCCAAGTAAAACTGTTTTTACTGCACTGTAATCTTTGAGATAATGTATTTTGCTTATGTCAAGAGTTTAGGAGTGTCTGAGGTACTCTTAAAGTCATTCAATGTATCCGATCTGCCAAGCACTTGGTATTTACTGAATAGATGTATATGTATTAAATTATTTCCTGTAGAAGTCCTTATGATCTAGCACATTCCAAGGTAAACAAGTTACAAATGACTTTGGCATGTAACTCTGCCATTAGTGTTGTGACACTACATCAAAATCTGCTATGATTAGCTTTTGAAAGAGTGGGTTTAATTTTCATGCACTCTTTCTAAACCGATATCTATGTTTCATGTCCTAGAACCAGACTTCTTCTGGATGACCTTTTTTGCCCTTCCACCCTGTGCACGATCAGCTATGAAGTCACTGAGAGAGTATCTCAAGAGGAAATTGCTGCCTGAAGGGAGGGACAACATGTAACTGCCTTTATTCTTTTAC